>NW_027670056.1:0-40461 GCF_964188305.1 Podarcis bocagei
GAAAAAATCCCTAAGCCCCGGGGTCACAATTTCATCAAAAATCTGACTTTTGGCAATTCACTCAAAAATGGTGCCAGACGTTTGCAAATGCTCCCCTGAAAGCTTTGGCAGTCGAAACAGAAGGCTTTCTATCACAGGACAAGAAATCAGCCCTCGAAAACTTAACCGGCGGAAAAGATTTTTTTGAAAAAATCCCTAAGCCCCGGGGTCACAATTTCAGCAAAAATCTGACTTTTGGCAATTCACTCAAAAATGGTGCCAGAAGCTTGCAAATGCTCTCCTGAAAGCTTTGGCAGTTGAAAGAGAAGGCTTTTTATCACAGGACAAGGAATCAGCCCTCGAAAACTTAACCGGCGGAAAAGATTTTTTGAAAAAATCCCTAAGCCCCGGGGTCACAATTTCAGCAAAAATCTGACTTTTGGCAATTCACTCAAAAATGGTGCCAGAAGCTTGCAAATGCTCCCCTGAAAGCTTTGGCAGTCGAAACAGAAGGCTTTCTATCACAGGACAAGAAATCGGCCCTCGAAAACTTAACCGGCGGAAAAGATTTTTTGAAAAAATCCCTAAGCCCCGGGGTCACAATTTCATCAAAAATCTGACTTTTGGCAATTCACTCAAAAATGGTGCCAGACGTTTGCAAATGCTCCCCTGAAAGCTTTGGCAGTCGAAACAGAAGGCTTTCTATCACAGGACAAGAAATCAGCCCTCCCAAACTTAACCGGCGGAAAAGATTTTTTCGAAAAAATCCCTAAGCCCCGGGGTCACAATTTCAGCAAAAATCTGACTTTTGGCAATTCACTCAAAAATGGTGCCAGAAGCTTGCAAATGCTCCCCTGAAAGCTTTGGCAGTCGAAACAGAAGGCTTTCTATCACAGGACAAGAAATCAGCCCTCAAAAACTTAACCGGCGGAGAAGATTTTTTGAAAAAATCCCTAAGCCCCGGGGTCTCAATTTCATAAAAAATCTGACTTTTGGCAATTCACTCAAAAATGGTGCCAGAAGCTTGCAAATGCTCCCCTGAAAGCTTTGGCAGTCGAAACAGAAGGCTTTTTATCACAGGACAAGAAATCAGCCCTCGAAAACTTAACCGGCGGAAAAGTTTTTTTTGAAAACATCGCTAAGCCCCGGGGTCACAATTTCATCAAAAATCTGACTTTTGGCAATTCACTCAAAAATGGTGCCAGAAGCTTGCAAATGCTCTCCTGAAAGCTTTGGCAGTCGAAACAGAAGGCTTTTTATCACAGGACAAGAAATCAGCCCTCGAAAACTTAACCGGCGGAAAAGATTTTTTTGAAAAAATCCCTAAGCCCCGGGGTCACAATTTCAGCAAAAATCTGACTTTTGGCAATTCACTCAAAAATGGTGCCAGAAGCTTGCAAATGCTCCCCTGAAAGCTTTGGCAGTCGAAACAGAAGGCTTTCTATCACAGGACAAGAAATCAGCCCTCGAAAACTTAACCGGCGGAGAAGATTTTTTTGAAAAAATCCCTAAGCCCCGGAGTCACAATTTCAGCAAAAATCTGACTTTTGGCAATTCACTCAAAAATGGTGCCAGAAGCTTGCAAATGCTCCCCTGAAAGCTTTGGCAGTCGAAACAGAAGGCTTTCTATCACAGGACAAGAAATCAGCCCTTGAAGACTTAACCGGCGGAAAAGATTTTTTTCAAAAAATCCCTAAGCCCCGGGGTCACAATTTCAGCAAAAATCTGACTTTTGGCAATTCACTCAAAAATGGTGCCAGAAGCTTGCAAATGCTCCCCTGAAAGCTTTGGCAGTCGAAACAGAAGGCTTTCTATCACAGGACAAGAAATCAGCCCTCGAAAACTTAACCGGCGGAAAAGATTTTTTTTGAAAAAATCCCTAAGCCCCGGGGTCACAATTTCAGCAAAAATCTGACTTTTGGCAATTCACTCAAAATGGTGCCAAACGGTTGCAAATGCTCTCCTGAAAGCTTTGGCAGTTGAAAGAGAAGGCTTTTTATCACAGGACAAGGAATCAGCCCTCGAAAACTTAACCGGCGGAAAAGATTTTTTTGAAAAAATCCCTAAGCCCCGGGGTCACAATTTCATCAAAAATCTGACTTTTGGCAATTCACACAAAAATGGTGCCAAACGGTTGCAAATGCTCTCCTAAAAGCTTTGGCTGTCGAAAGAGAAGGCTTTTTATCACAGGACAAGAAATCAGCCCTCCAAAACTTAACCGGCGGAAAAGATTTTTTTGAAAAAATCCCTAAGCCCCGGAGTCACAATTTCAGCAAAAATCTGACTTTTGGCAATTCACTCAAAAATGGTGCCAGAAGCTTGCAAATGCTTCCCTGAAAGCTTTGGCAGTCGAAACAGAAGGCTTTCTAACACAGGACAAGAAATCAGCCCTCGAAAACTTAACCGGCGGAAAAGATTTTTTTGACAAAATCCCTAAGCCCCGGGGTCACAATTTCATCAAAAATCTTACTTTTGGCAATTCACTCAAAAATGGTGCCAGAAGCTTGGAAATGCTTCCCTGAAAGCTTTGGCAGTCGAAACAGAAGGCTTTCTAACACAGGACAAGAAATCAGCCCTCCAAAACTTAACCGGCGGAAAAGATTTTTTTGAAAAAATCCCTAAGCCCCGGGGTCACAATTTCATCAAAAATCTGTCTTTTGGCAATTCACTCAAAAATGGTGCCAGAAGCTTGCAAATGCTTCCCTGAAAGCTTTGGCAGTCGAAACAGAAGGCTTTCTAACACAGGACAAGAAATCAGCCCTCGAAAACTTAACCGGCGGAAAAGATTTTTTTGAAAAAATCCCTAAGCCCCGGGGTCACAATTTCATCAAAAATCTGACTTTTGGCAATTCACTCAAAAATGCTGCCAGAAGCTTGCAAATGCTCCCCTGAAAGCTTTGGCAGTCGAAACAGAAGGCTTTTTATCACAGGACAAGAAATCAGCCCTCGAAAACTTAACCGGCGGAAAAAATTTTTTTGAAAAAATCCCTAAGCCCCGGGGTCACAATTTCAGCAAAAATCTGACTTTTGGCAATTCACTCAAAAATGGTGCCAGAAGCTTGCAAATGCTTCCCTGAAAGCTTTGGCAGTCGAAACAGAAGGCTTTCTATCACAGGACAAGAAATCAGCCCTCAAAAACTTAACCGGCGGAGAAGATTTTTTTGAAAAAATCCCTAAGCCCCGGGGTCACAATTTCATCTAAAATCTGACTTTTGGCAATTCACTCAAAAATGGTGCCAGAAGCTTGCAAATGCTCCCCTGAAAGCTTTGGCAGTCGAAACAGAAGGCTTTCTATCACAGGACAAGAAATCAGCCCTTGAAGACTTAACCGGCGGAAAAGATTTTTTTCAAAAAATCCCTAAGCCCCGGGGTCACAATTTCATCAAAAATCTGACTTTTGGCAATTCACTCAAAAATGGTGCCAGAAGCTTGCAAATGCTCCCCTGAAAGCTTTGGCAGTCGAAACAGAAGGCTTTCTATCACAGGACAAGAAATCAGCCCTCGAAAACTTAACCGGCGGAAAAGATTTTTTTGAAAAAATCCCTAACCCCCGGGGTCACAATTTCAGGAAAAATCTGACCTTTGGCAATTCACTCAAAAATGGTGCCAGAAGCTTGCAAATGCTCCCCTGAAAGCTTTGGCAGTCGAAACAGAAGGCTTTCTATCACAGGACAAGAAATCAGCCCTCGAAAACTTAACCGGCGGAAAAGATTTTTTTGAAAAAATCCCTAAGCCCCGGGGTCACAATTTCATCAAAAATCTGACTTTTGGCAATTCACTCAAAAATGGTGCCAGACGTTTGCAAATGCTCCCCTGAAAGCTTTGGCAGTCGAAACAGAAGGCTTTCTATCACAGGACAAGAAATCAGCCCTCGAAAACTTAACCGGCGGAAAAGATTTTTTTGAAAAAATCCCTAAGCCCCGGGGTCACAATTTCAGCAAAAATCTGACTTTTGGCAATTCACTCAAAAATGGTGCCAGAAGCTTGCAAATGCTCTCCTGAAAGCTTTGGCAGTTGAAAGAGAAGGCTTTTTATCACAGGACAAGGAATCAGCCCTCGAAAACTTAACCGGCGGAAAAGATTTTTTTGAAAAAACACCTAAGCCCCGGGGTCACAATTTCAGCAAAAATCTGACTTTTGGCAATTCACTCAAAAATGGTGCCAGAAGCTTGCAAATGCTCCCCTGAAAGCTTTGGCAGTCGAAACAGAAGGCTTTCTATCACAGGACAAGAAATCGGCCCTCGAAAACTTAACCGGCGGAAAAGATTTTTTTGAAAAAATCCCAAAGCCCCGGGGTCACAATTTCATCAAAAATCTGACTTTTGGCAATTCACTCAAAAATGGTGCCAGACGTTTGCAAATGCTCCCCTGAAAGCTTTGGCAGTCGAAACAGAAGGCTTTCTATCACAGGACAAGAAATCAGCCCTCCCAAACTTAACCGGCGGAAAAGATTTTTTTCGAAAAAATCCCTAAGCCCCGGGGTCACAATTTCATCAAAAATCTGACTTTTGGCAATTCACTCAAAAATGGTGCCAGAAGCTTGGAAATGCTTCCCTGAAAGCTTTGGCAGTCGAAACAGAAGGCTTTCTAACACAGGACAAGAAATCAGCCCTCCAAAACTTAACCGGCGGAAAAGATTTTTTTGAAAAAATCCCTAAGCCCCGGGGTCACAATTTCATCAAAAATCTGTCTTTTGGCAATTCACTCAAAAATGGTGCCAGAAGCTTGCAAATGCTTCCCTGAAAGCTTTGGCAGTCGAAACAGAAGGCTTTCTAACACAGGACAAGAAATCAGCCCTCGAAAACTTAACCAGCGGAAAAGATTTTTTTGAAAAAATCCCTAAGCCCCGGGGTCACAATTTCATCAAAAATCTGACTTTTGGCAATTCACTCAAAAATGCTGCCAGAAGCTTGCAAATGCTCCCCTGAAAGCTTTGGCAGTCGAAACAGAAGGCTTTCTATCACAGGACAAGAAATCAGCCCTCGAAAACTTAACCGGCGGAAAAGATTTTTTTGAAAAAATCCCTAAGCCCCGGGGTCACAATTTCAGCAAAAATCTGACTTTTGGCAATTCACTCAAAAATGGTGCCAGAAGCTTGCAAATGCTTCCCTGAAAGCTTTGGCAGTCGAAACAGAAGGCTTTCTATCACAGGACAAGAAATCAGCCCTCAAAAACTTAACCGGCGGAGAAGATTTTTTTGAAGAAATCCCTAAGCCCCGGGGTCACAATTTCAGCAAAAATCTGACTTTTGGCAATTCACTCAAAAATGGTGCCAGACGTTTGCAAATGCTCCCCTGAAAGCTTTGGCAGTCGAAACAGAAGGCTTTCTATCACAGGACAAGAAATCAGCCCTCCCAAACTTAACCGGCGGAAAAGATTTTTTTCGAAAAAATCCCTAAGCCCCGGGGTCACAATTTCATCAAAAATCTGACTTTTGGCAATTCACTCAAAAATGGTGCCAGAAGCTTGGAAATGCTTCCCTGAAAGCTTTGGCAGTCGAAACAGAAGGCTTTCTAACACAGGACAAGAAATCAGCCCTCCAAAACTTAACCGGCGGAAAAGATTTTTTTGAAAAAATCCCTAAGCCCCGGGGTCACAATTTCATCAAAAATCTGTCTTTTGGCAATTCACTCAAAAATGGTGCCAGAAGCTTGCAAATGCTTCCCTGAAAGCTTTGGCAGTCGAAACAGAAGGCTTTCTAACACAGGACAAGAAATCAGCCCTCGAAAACTTAACCGGCGGAAAAGATTTTTTTGAAAAAATCCCTAAGCCCCGGGGTCACAATTTCATCAAAAATCTGACTTTTGGCAATTCACTCAAAAATGCTGCCAGAAGCTTGCAAATGCTCCCCTGAAAGCTTTGGCAGTCGAAACAGAAGGCTTTCTATCACAGGACAAGAAATCAGCCCACCAAAAATTAACCGGCGGAAAAGATTTTTTTGAAAAAATCCCTAAGCCCCGGGGTCACAATTTCCTCAAAAATCTGAGTATTGGGAATTCACTTAAAAATGGTGCCAAACGGTTGCATATGCTCTCCGGAAAGCTTTGGCTGTCGAAAGAGAAGGCTTTTTATCACAGGACAAGAAATCAGCCCTCGAAAACTTAACCGGCGGAAAAGATTTTTTTGAAAAAATCCCTAAGCCCCGGGGTCACAATTTCAGCAAAAATCTGACTTTTGGCAATTCACTCAAAAATGGTGCCAGAAGCTTGCAAATGCTCCCCTGAAAGCTTTGGCAGTCGAAACAGAAGGCTTTCTATCACAGGACAAGAGATCAGCCCTCGAAAACTTAACCGGCGGAGAAGATTTTTTTGAAAAAATCCCTAAGCCCCGGGGTCACAATTTCATCTAAAATCTGACTTTTGGCAATTCACTCAAAAATGGTGCCAGAAGCTTGCAAATGCTCCCCTGAAAGCTTTGGCAGTCGAAACAGAAGGCTTTCTATCACAGGACAAGAAATCAGCCCTTGAAGACTTAACCGGCGGAAAAGATTTTTTTCAAAAAATCCCTAAGCCCCGGGGTCACAATTTCAGCAAAAATCTGACTTTTGGCAATTCACTCAAAAATGGTGCCAGAAGCTTGCAAATGCTCCCCTGAAAGCTTTGGCAGTCGAAACAGAAGGCTTTCTATCACAGGACAAGAAATCAGCCCTCCAAAACTTAACCGGCGGAAAAGATTTTTTTTGAAAAAATCCCTAAGCCCCGGGGTCACAATTTCAGCAAAAATCTGACTTTTGGCAATTCACTCAAAAATGGTGCCAGAAGCTTGCAAATGCTCCCCTGAAAGCTTTGGCAGTCGAAACAGAAGGCTTTCTATCACAGGACAAGAAATCAGCCCTCCAAAACTTAACCGGCGGAAAAGATTTTTTTGAAAAAAATCCCTAAGGCCCGGGGTCACAATTTCAGCAAAAATCTGACTTTTGGCAATTCACTCAAAAATGGTGCCAAACGGTTGCAAATGCTCTCCTGAAAGCTTTGGCAGTTGAAAGAGAAGGCTTTTTATCACAGGACAAGGAATCAGCCCTCGAAAACTTAACCGGCGGAAAAGATTTTTTTGAAAAAATCCCTAAGCCCCGGGGTCACAATTTCATCAAAAATCTGACTTTTGGCAATTCACACAAAAATGGTGCCAAACGGTTGCAAATGCTCTCCTGAAAGCTTTGGCAGTTGAAAGAGAAAGCTTTTTATCACAGGACAAGGAATCAGCCCTCCAAAACTTAACCGGCGGAAAAGATTTTTTTTGAAAAAATCCCTAAGCCCCGGGGTCACAATTTCAGCAAAAATCTGACTTTTGGCAATTCACTCAAAAATGGTGCCAGAAGCTTGCAAATGCTTCCCTGAAAGCTTTGGCAGTCGAAACAGAAGGCTTTCTAACACAGGACAAGAAATCAGCCCTCGAAAACTTAACCGGCGGAAAAGATTTTTTTGAAAAAATCCCTAAGCCCCGGGGTCACAATTTCATCAAAAATCTGACTTTTGGCAATTCACTCAAAAATGCTGCCAGAAGCTTGCAAATGCTTCCCTGAAAGCTTTGGCAGTCGAAACAGAAGGCTTTCTATCACAGGACAAGAAATCAGCCCTCAAAAACTTAACCGGCGGAGAAGATTTTTTTGAAAAAATCCCTAAGCCCCGGGGTCACAATTTCATCTAAAATCTGACTTTTGGCAATTCACTCAAAAATGGTGCCAGAAGCTTGCAAATGCTCCCCTGAAAGCTTTGGCAGTCGAAACAGAAGGCTTTCTATCACAGGACAAGAAATCAGCCCTTGAAGACTTAACCGGCGGAAAAGATTTTTTTCAAAAAATCCCTAAGCCCCGGGGTCACAATTTCATCAAAAATCTGACTTTTGGCAATTCACTCAAAAATGGTGCCAGAAGCTTGCAAATGCTCCCCTGAAAGCTTTGGCAGTCGAAACAGAAGGCTTTCTATCACAGGACAAGAAATCAGCCCTCGAAAACTTAACCGGCGGAAAAGATTTTTTTGAAAAAATCCCTAACCCCCGGGGTCACAATTTCAGGAAAAATCTGACTTTTGGCAATTCACTCAAAAATGGTGCCAGAAGCTTGCAAATGCTCCCCTGAAAGCTTTGGCAGTCGAAACAGAAGGCTTTCTATCACAGGACAAGAAATCAGCCCTCGAAAACTTAACCGGCGGAAAAGATTTTTTTGAAAAAATCCCTAAGCCCCGGGGTCACAATTTCATCAAAAATCTGACTTTTGGCAATTCACTCAAAAATGGTGCCAGACGTTTGCAAATGCTCCCCTGAAAGCTTTGGCAGTCGAAACAGAAGGCTTTCTATCACAGGACAAGAAATCAGCCCTCGAAAACTTAACCGGCGGAAAAGATTTTTTTGAAAAAATCCCTAAGCCCCGGGGTCACAATTTCAGCAAAAATCTGACTTTTGGCAATTCACTCAAAAATGGTGCCAGAAGCTTGCAAATGCTCTCCTGAAAGCTTTGGCAGTTGAAAGAGAAGGCTTTTTATCACAGGACAAGGAATCAGCCCTCGAAAACTTAACCGGCGGAAAAGATTTTTTTGAAAAAATCCCTAAGCCCCGGGGTCACAATTTCAGCAAAAATCTGACTTTTGGCAATTCACTCAAAAATGGTGCCAGAAGCTTGCAAATGCTCCCCTGAAAGCTTTGGCAGTCGAAACAGAAGGCTTTCTATCACAGGACAAGAAATCGGCCCTCGAAAACTTAACCGGCGGAAAAGATTTTTTTGAAAAAATCCCAAAGCCCCGGGGTCACAATTTCATCAAAAATCTGACTTTTGGCAATTCACTCAAAAATGGTGCCAGACGTTTGCAAATGCTCCCCTGAAAGCTTTGGCAGTCGAAACAGAAGGCTTTCTATCACAGGACAAGAAATCAGCCCTCCCAAACTTAACCGGCGGAAAAGATTTTTTTCGAAAAAATCCCTAAGCCCCGGGGTCACAATTTCATCAAAAATCTGACTTTTGGCAATTCACTCAAAAATGGTGCCAGAAGCTTGGAAATGCTTCCCTGAAAGCTTTGGCAGTCGAAACAGAAGGCTTTCTAACACAGGACAAGAAATCAGCCCTCCAAAACTTAACCGGCGGAAAAGATTTTTTTGAAAAAATCCCTAAGCCCCGGGGTCACAATTTCATCAAAAATCTGTCTTTTGGCAATTCACTCAAAAATGGTGCCAGAAGCTTGCAAATGCTTCCCTGAAAGCTTTGGCAGTCGAAACAGAAGGCTTTCTAACACAGGACAAGAAATCAGCCCTCGAAAACTTAACCAGCGGAAAAGATTTTTTTGAAAAAATCCCTAAGCCCCGGGGTCACAATTTCATCAAAAATCTGACTTTTGGCAATTCACTCAAAAATGCTGCCAGAAGCTTGCAAATGCTCCCCTGAAAGCTTTGGCAGTCGAAACAGAAGGCTTTCTATCACAGGACAAGAAATCAGCCCTCGAAAACTTAACCGGCGGAAAAGATTTTTTTGAAAAAATCCCTAAGCCCCGGGGTCACAATTTCAGCAAAAATCTGACTTTTGGCAATTCACTCAAAAATGGTGCCAGAAGCTTGCAAATGCTTCCCTGAAAGCTTTGGCAGTCGAAACAGAAGGCTTTCTATCACAGGACAAGAAATCAGCCCTCAAAAACTTAACCGGCGGAGAAGATTTTTTTGAAAAAATCCCTAAGCCCCGGGGTCACAATTTCATCTAAAATCTGACTTTTGGCAATTCACTCAAAAATGGTGTCAGAAGCTTGCAAATGCTCCCCTGAAAGCTTTGGCAGTCGAAACAGAAGGCTTTCTATCACAGGACAAGAAATCAGCCCTTGAAGACTTAACCGGCGGAAAAGATTTTTTTCAAAAAATCCCTAAGCCCCGGGGTCACAATTTCATCAAAAATCTGACTTTTGGCAATTCACACAAAAATGGTGCCAAACGGTTGCAAATGCTCTCCTAAAAGCTTTGGCTGTCGAAAGAGAAGGCTTTTTATCACAGGACAAGAAATCAGCCCTCCAAAACTTAACCGGCGGAAAAGATTTTTTTGAAAAAATCCCTAAGCCCCGGGGTCACAATTTCAGCAAAAATCTGACTTTTGGCAATTCACTCAAAAATGGTGCCAGAAGCTTGCAAATGCTCCCCTGAAAGCTTTGGCAGTCGAAACAGAAGGCTTTCTATCACAGGACAAGAAATCGGCCCTCGAAAACTTAACCGGCGGAAAAGATTTTTTTGAAAAAATCCCAAAGCCCCGGGGTCACAATTTCATCAAAAATCTGACTTTTGGCAATTCACTCAAAAATGGTGCCAGACGTTTGCAAATGCTCCCCTGAAAGCTTTGGCAGTCGAAACAGAAGGCTTTCTATCACAGGACAAGAAATCAGCCCTCCCAAACTTAACCGGCGGAAAAGATTTTTTTCGAAAAAATCCCTAAGCCCCGGGGTCACAATTTCATCAAAAATCTGACTTTTGGCAATTCACTCAAAAATGGTGCCAGAAGCTTGGAAATGCTTCCCTGAAAGCTTTGGCAGTCGAAACAGAAGGCTTTCTAACACAGGACAAGAAATCAGCCCTCCAAAACTTAACCGGCGGAAAAGATTTTTTTGAAAAAATCCCTAAGCCCCGGGGTCACAATTTCATCAAAAATCTGTCTTTTGGCAATTCACTCAAAAATGGTGCCAGAAGCTTGCAAATGCTTCCCTGAAAGCTTTGGCAGTCGAAACAGAAGGCTTTCTAACACAGGACAAGAAATCAGCCCTCGAAAACTTAACCAGCGGAAAAGATTTTTTTGAAAAAATCCCTAAGCCCCGGGGTCACAATTTCATCAAAAATCTGACTTTTGGCAATTCACTCAAAAATGCTGCCAGAAGCTTGCAAATGCTCCCCTGAAAGCTTTGGCAGTCGAAACAGAAGGCTTTCTATCACAGGACAAGAAATCAGCCCTCCCAAACTTAACCGGCGGAAAAGATTTTTTTGAAAAAATCCCTAAGCCCCGGGGTCACAATTTCAGCAAAAATCTGACTTTTGGCAATTCACTCAAAAATGGTGCCAGAAGCTTGCAAATGCTTCCCTGAAAGCTTTGGCAGTCGAAACAGAAGGCTTTCTATCACAGGACAAGAAATCAGCCCTCAAAAACTTAACCGGCGGAGAAGATTTTTTTGAAAAAATCCCTAAGCCCCGGGGTCACAATTTCATCTAAAATCTGACTTTTGGCAATTCACTCAAAAATGGTGTCAGAAGCTTGCAAATGCTCCCCTGAAAGCTTTGGCAGTCGAAACAGAAGGCTTTCTATCACAGGACAAGAAATCAGCCCTTGAAGACTTAACCGGCGGAAAAGATTTTTTTCAAAAAATCCCTAAGCCCCGGGGTCACAATTTCATCAAAAATCTGACTTTTGGCAATTCACACAAAAATGGTGCCAAACGGTTGCAAATGCTCTCCTAAAAGCTTTGGCTGTCGAAAGAGAAGGCTTTTTATCACAGGACAAGAAATCAGCCCTCCAAAACTTAACCGGCGGAAAAGATTTTTTTGAAAAAATCCCTAAGCCCCGGAGTCACAATTTCAGCAAAAATCTAACTTTTGGCAATTCACTCAAAAATGGTGCCAAACGGTTGCAAATGCTCTCCTGAAAGCTTTGGCAGTCGAAAGAGAAGGCTTTTTATCACAGGACAAGAAATCAGCCCTCGAAAACTTAACGGGCGGAAAAGATTTTTTTGAAGAAATCCCTAAGCCCCGGGGTCACAATTTCAGCAAAAATCTGACTTTTGGCAATTCACTCAAAAATGGTGCCAGACGTTTGCAAATGCTCCCCTGAAAGCTTTGGCAGTCGAAACAGAAGGCTTTCTATCACAGGACAAGAAATCAGCCCTCCCAAACTTAACCGGCGGAAAAGATTTTTTTCGAAAAAATCCCTAAGCCCCGGGGTCACAATTTCATCAAAAATCTGACTTTTGGCAATTCACTCAAAAATGGTGCCAGAAGCTTGGAAATGCTTCCCTGAAAGCTTTGGCAGTCGAAACAGAAGGCTTTCTAACACAGGACAAGAAATCAGCCCTCCAAAACTTAACCGGCGGAAAAGATTTTTTTGAAAAAATCCCTAAGCCCCGGGGTCACAATTTCATCAAAAATCTGTCTTTTGGCAATTCACTCAAAAATGGTGCCAGAAGCTTGCAAATGCTTCCCTGAAAGCTTTGGCAGTCGAAACAGAAGGCTTTCTAACACAGGACAAGAAATCAGCCCTCGAAAACTTAACCGGCGGAAAAGATTTTTTTGAAAAAATCCCTAAGCCCCGGGGTCACAATTTCATCAAAAATCTGACTTTTGGCAATTCACTCAAAAATGCTGCCAGAAGCTTGCAAATGCTCCCCTGAAAGCTTTGGCAGTCGAAACAGAAGGCTTTCTATCACAGGACAAGAAATCAGCCCACCAAAAATTAACCGGCGGAAAAGATTTTTTTGAAAAAATCCCTAAGCCCCGGGGTCACAATTTCCTCAAAAATCTGAGTATTGGGAATTCACTTAAAAATGGTGCCAAACGGTTGCATATGCTCTCCGGAAAGCTTTGGCTGTCGAAAGAGAAGGCTTTTTATCACAGGACAAGAAATCAGCCCTCGAAAACTTAACCGGCGGAAAAGATTTTTTTGAAAAAATCCCTAAGCCCCGGGGTCACAATTTCAGCAAAAATCTGACTTTTGGCAATTCACTCAAAAATGGTGCCAGAAGCTTGCAAATGCTCCCCTGAAAGCTTTGGCAGTCGAAACAGAAGGCTTTCTATCACAGGACAAGAGATCAGCCCTCGAAAACTTAACCGGCGGAGAAGATTTTTTTGAAAAAATCCCTAAGCCCCGGGGTCACAATTTCATCTAAAATCTGACTTTTGGCAATTCACTCAAAAATGGTGCCAGAAGCTTGCAAATGCTCCCCTGAAAGCTTTGGCAGTCGAAACAGAAGGCTTTCTATCACAGGACAAGAAATCAGCCCTTGAAGACTTAACCGGCGGAAAAGATTTTTTTCAAAAAATCCCTAAGCCCCGGGGTCACAATTTCAGCAAAAATCTGACTTTTGGCAATTCACTCAAAAATGGTGCCAGAAGCTTGCAAATGCTCCCCTGAAAGCTTTGGCAGTCGAAACAGAAGGCTTTCTATCACAGGACAAGAAATCAGCCCTCCAAAACTTAACCGGCGGAAAAGATTTTTTTTGAAAAAATCCCTAAGCCCCGGGGTCACAATTTCAGCAAAAATCTGACTTTTGGCAATTCACTCAAAAATGGTGCCAGAAGCTTGCAAATGCTCCCCTGAAAGCTTTGGCAGTCGAAACAGAAGGCTTTCTATCACAGGACAAGAAATCAGCCCTCCAAAACTTAACCGGCGGAAAAGATTTTTTTGAAAAAAATCCCTAAGGCCCGGGGTCACAATTTCAGCAAAAATCTGACTTTTGGCAATTCACTCAAAAATGGTGCCAAACGGTTGCAAATGCTCTCCTGAAAGCTTTGGCAGTTGAAAGAGAAGGCTTTTTATCACAGGACAAGGAATCAGCCCTCGAAAACTTAACCGGCGGAAAAGATTTTTTTGAAAAAATCCCTAAGCCCCGGGGTCACAATTTCATCAAAAATCTGACTTTTGGCAATTCACACAAAAATGGTGCCAAACGGTTGCAAATGCTCTCCTGAAAGCTTTGGCAGTTGAAAGAGAAGGCTTTTTATCACAGGACAAGGAATCAGCCCTCCAAAACTTAACCGGCGGAAAAGATTTTTTTTGAAAAAATCCCTAAGCCCCGGGGTCACAATTTCAGCAAAAATCTGACTTTTGGCAATTCACTCAAAAATGGTGCCAGAAGCTTGCAAATGCTTCCCTGAAAGCTTTGGCAGTCGAAACAGAAGGCTTTCTAACACAGGACAAGAAATCAGCCCTCGAAAACTTAACCGGCGGAAAAGATTTTTTTGACAAAATCCCTAAGCCCCGGGGTCACAATTTCATCAAAAATCTGACTTTTGGCAATTCACTCAAAAATGCTGCCAGAAGCTTGCAAATGCTCCCCTGAAAGCTTTGGCAGTCGAAACAGAAGGCTTTCTATCACAGGACAAGAAATCAGCCCACCAAAAATTAACCGGCGGAAAAGATTTTTTTGAAAAAATCCCTAAGCCCCGGGGTCACAATTTCATCAAAAATCTGAGTATTGGGAATTCACTTAAAAATGGTGCCAAACGGTTGCATATGCTCTCCGGAAAGCTTTGGCTGTCGAAAGAGAAGGCTTTTTATCACAGGACAAGAAATCAGCCCTCGAAAACTTAACCGGCGGAAAAGATTTTTTTGAAAAAATCCCTAAGCCCCGGGGTCACAATTTCAGCAAAAATCTGACTTTTGGCAATTCACTCAAAAATGGTGCCAGAAGCTTGCAAATGCTCCCCTGAAAGCTTTGGCAGTCGAAACAGAAGGCTTTCTATCACAGGACAAGAAATCAGCCCTCAAAAACTTAACCGGCGGAGAAGATTTTTTTGAAAAAATCCCTAAGCCCCGGGGTCACAATTTCAGCAAAAATCTGACTTTTGGCAATTCACTCAAAAATGGTGCCAGAAGCTTGGAAATGCTTCCCTGAAAGCTTTGGCAGTCGAAACAGAAGGCTTTCTAACACAGGACAAGAAATCAGCCCTCGAAAACTTAACCGGCGGATAAGATTTTTTGAAAAAATCCCTAAGCCCCGGGGTCACAATTTCATCAAAAATCTGTCTTTTGGCAATTCACTCAAAAATGGTGCCAGAAGCTTGCAAATGCTTCCCTGAAAGCTTTGGCAGTCGAAACAGAAGGCTTTCTAACACAGGACAAGAAAACAGCCATCGAAAACTTAACCGGCGGAAAAGATTTTTTTGAAAAAATCCCTAAGCCCCGGGGTCACAATTTCATCAAAAATCTGACTTTTGGCAATTCACTCAAAAATGCTGCCAGAAGCTTGCAAATGCTCCCCTGAAAGCTTTGGCAGTCGAAACAGAAGGCTTTCTATCACAGGACAAGAAATCAGCCCACCAAAAATTAACCGGCGGAAAAGATTTTTTTGAAAAAATCCCTAAGCCCCGGGGTCACAATTTCATCAAAAATCTGAGTATTGGGAATTCACTTAAAAATGGTGCCAAACGGTTGCATATGCTCTCCGGAAAGCTTTGGCTGTCGAAAGAGAAGGCTTTTTATCACAGGACAAGAAATCAGCCCTCGAAAACTTAACCGGCGGAAAAGATTTTTTTGAAAAAATCCCTAAGCCCCGGAGTCACAATTTCAGCAAAAATCTGACTTTTGGCAATTCACTCAAAAATGGTGCCAGAAGCTTGCAAATGCTCCCCTGAAAGCTTTGGCAGTCGAAACAGAAGGCTTTCTATCACAGGACAAGAAATCAGCCCTCCCAAACTTAACCGGCGGAAAAGATTTTTTTGAAAAAATCCCTAAGCCCCGGAGTCACAATTTCAGCAAAAATCTGACTTTTGGCAATTCACTCAAAAATGGTGCCAAACGGTTGCAAATGCTCTCCTGAAAGCTTTGGCAGTCGAAAGAGAAGGCTTTTTATCACAGGACAAGAAATCAGCCCTCGAAAACACAACCGGCGGAAAAGATTTTTTTGAAAAAATCCCTAAGCCCCGGGGTCACAATTTCAGCAAAAATCTGACTTTTGGCAATTCACTCAAAAATGGTGCCAGAAGCTTGCAAATGCTCTCCTGAAAGCTTTGGCAGTCGAAACAGAAGGCTTTTTATCACAGGACAAGAAATCAGCCCTCGAAAACTTAACCGGCGGAGAAGATTTTTTTGAAAAAATCCCTAAGCCCCGGGGTCACAATTTCATCTAAAATCTGACTTTTGGCAATTCACTCAAAAATGGTGCCAGAAGCTTGCAAATGCTCCCCTGAAAGCTTTGGCAGTCGAAACAGAAGGCTTTCTATCACAGGACAAGAAATCAGCCCTTGAAGACTTAACCGGCGGAAAAGATTTTTTTCAAAAAATCCCTAAGCCCCGGGGTCACAATTTCATCAAAAATCTGAGTATTGGGAATTCACTTAAAAATGGTGCCAAACGGTTGCATATGCTCTCCGGAAAGCTTTGGCTGTCGAAAGAGAAGGCTTTTTATCACAGGACAAGAATTCAGCCCTCGAAAACTTAACCGGCGGAAAAGATTTTTTTGAAAAAATCCCTAAGCCCCGGGGTCACAATTTCAGCAAAAATCTGACTTTTGGCAATTCACTCAAAAATGGTGCCAAACGGTTGCAAATGCTCTCCTGAAAGCTTTGGCAGTCGAAAGAGAAGGCTGTTTATCACAGGACAAGAAATCAGCCCTCGAAAACACAACCGGCGGAAAAGATTTTTTTGAAAAAATCCCTAAGCCCCGGGGTCACAATTTCAGCAAAAATCTGACTTTTGGCAATTCACTCAAAAATGGTGCCAGAAGCTTGCAAATGCTCTCCTGAAAGCTTTGGCAGTCGAAACAGAAGGCTTTTTATCACAGGACAAGAAATCAGCCCTCGAAAACTTAACCCGCGGAAAAGATTTTTTTGAAAAAATCCCTAAGCCCCGGGGTCACAATTTCATCTAAAATCTGACTTTTGGCAATTCACTCAAAAATGGTGCCAGAAGCTTGCAAATGCTCCCCTGAAAGCTTTGGCAGTCGAAACAGAAGGCTTTCTATCACAGGACAAGAAATCAGCCCTTGAAGACTTAACCGGCGGAAAAGATTTTTTTCAAAAAATCCCTAAGCCCCGGGGTCACAATTTCAGCAAAAATCTGACTTTTGGCAATTCACTCAAAAATGGTGCCAGAAGCTTGCAAATGCTCCCCTGAAAGCTTTGGCAGTCGAAACAGAAGGCTTTCTATCACAGGACAAGAAATCAGCCCTCCAAAACTTAACCGGCGGAAAAGATTTTTTTTGAAAAAATCCCTAAGCCCCGGGGTCACAATTTCAGCAAAAATCTGACTTTTGGCAATTCACTCAAAAATGGTGCCAGAAGCTTGCAAATGCTCCCCTGAAAGCTTTGGCAGTCGAAACAGAAGGCTTTCTATCACAGGACAAGAAATCAGCCCTCCAAAACTTAACCGGCGGAAAAGATTTTTTTGAAAAAAATCCCTAAGGCCCGGGGTCACAATTTCAGCAAAAATCTGACTTTTGGCAATTCACTCAAAAATGGTGCCAAACGGTTGCAAATGCTCTCCTGAAAGCTTTGGCAGTTGAAAGAGAAGGCTTTTTATCACAGGACAAGGAATCAGCCCTCGAAAACTTAACCGGCGGAAAAGATTTTTTTGAAAAAATCCCTAAGCCCCGGGGTCACAATTTCATCAAAAATCTGACTTTTGGCAATTCACACAAAAATGGTGCCAAACGGTTGCAAATGCTCTCCTAAAAGCTTTGGCAGTTGAAAGAGAAGGCTTTTTATCACAGGACAAGAAATCAGCCCTCCAAAACTTAACCGGCGGAAAAGATTTTTTTGAAAAAATCCCTAAGCCCCGGGGTCACAATTTCATCAAAAATCTGACTTTTGGCAATTCACACAAAAATGGTGCCAAACGGTTGCAAATGCTCTCCTAAAAGCTTTGGCTGTCGAAAGAGAAGGCTTTTTATCACAGGACAAGAAATCAGCCCTCCAAAACTTAACCGGCGGAAAAGATTTTTTTGAAAAAATCCCTAAGCCCCGGAGTCACAATTTCAGCAAAAATCTAACTTTTGGCAATTCACTCAAAAATGGTGCCAAACGGTTGCAAATGCTCTCCTGAAAGCTTTGGCAGTCGAAAGAGAAGGCTTTTTATCACAGGACAAGAAATCAGCCCTCGAAAACTTAACGGGCGGAAAAGATTTTTTTGAAGAAATCCCTAAGCCCCGGGGTCACAATTTCATAAAAAATCTGACTTTTGGCAATTCACTCAAAAATGGTGCCAGAAGCTTGCAAATGCTCCCCTGAAAGCTTTGGCAGTCAAAACAGAAGGCTTTCTATCACAGGACAAGAAATCAGCCCTCGAAAACTTAACCGGCGGAGAAGATTTTTTTGAAAAAATCCCTAAGCCCCGGGGTCACAATTTCATCAAAAATCTGACTTTTGGCAATTCACACAAAAATGGTGCCAAACGGTTGCAAATGCTCTCCTAAAAGCTTTGGCTGTCGAAAGAGAAGGCTTTTTATCACAGGACAAGAAATCAGCCCTCCAAAACTTAACCGGCGGAAAAGATTTTTTTGAAAAAATCCCTAAGCCCCGGGGTCACAATTTCATCAAAAATCTGACTTTTGGCAATTCACACAAAAATGGTGCCAAACGGTTGCAAATGCTCTCCTAAAAGCTTTGGCTGTCGAAAGAGAAGGCTTTTTATCACGGGACAAGAAATCAGCCCTCCAAAACTTAACCGGCGGAAAAGATTTTTTTGAAAAAATCCCTAAGCCCCGGAGTCACAATTTCAGCAAAAATCTAACTTTTGGCAATTCACTCAAAAATGGTGCCAAACTGTTGCAAATGCTCTCCTGAAAGCTTTGGCAGTCGAAAGAGAAGGCTTTTTATCACAGGACAAGAAATCAGCCCTCGAAAACTTAACGGGCGGAAAAGATTTTTTTGAAGAAATCCCTAAGCCCCGGGGTCACAATTTCATAAAAAATCTGACTTTTGGCAATTCACTCAAAAATGGTGCCAGAAGCTTGCAAATGCTCCCCTGAAAGCTTTGGCAGTCAAAACAGAAGGCTTTCTATCACAGGACAAGAAATCAGCCCTCGAAAACTTAACCGGCGGAGAAGATTTTTTTGAAAAAATCCCTAAGCCCCGGGGTCACAATTTCAGCAAAAATCTGACTTTGGGCAATTCACTCAAAAATGGTGCCAGAAGCTTGCAAATGCTCCCCTGAAAGCTTTGGCAGTCGAAACAGAAGGCTTTCTATCACAGGACAAGAAATCAGCCCTCCAAAACTTAACCGGCGGAAAAGATTTTTTTTGAAAAAATCCCTAAGCCCCGGGGTCACAATTTCAGCAAAAATCTGACTTTTGGCAATTCACTCAAAAATGGTGCCAAAAGCTTGCAAATGCTCCCCTGAAAGCTTTGGCAGTCGAAACAGAAGGCTTTCTATCACAGGACAAGAAATCAGCCCTCCAAAACTTAACCGGCGGAAAAGATTTTTTTGAAAAAAATCCCTAAGGCCCGGGGTCACAATTTCAGCAAAAATCTGACTTTTGGCAATTCACTCAAAAATGGTGCCAAACGGTTGCAAATGCTCTCCTGAAAGCTTTGGCAGTTGAAAGAGAAGGCTTTTTATCACAGGACAAGAAATCAGCCCTCGAAAACTTAACCGGCGGAAAAGAATTTTTTTTGAGAAAATCCCTAAGCCCCGGGGTCACAATTTCATCAAAAATCTGACTTTTGGCAATTCACACAAAAATGGTGCCAAACGGTTGCAAATGCTCTCCTAAAAGCTTTGGCTGTCGAAAGAGAAGGCTTTTTATCACAGGACAAGAAATCAGCCCTCCCAAACTTCACCGGCGGAAAAGATTTTTTGAAAAAATCCCTAAGCCCCGGAGTCACAATTTCAGCAAAAATCTGACTTTTGGCAATTCACTCAAAAATGGTGCCAAACGGTTGCAAATGCTCTCCTGAAAGCTTGGCAGTCGAAAGAGAAGGCTTTTTATCACAGGACAAGAAATCAGCCCTCGAAAACACAACCGGCGGAAAAGGTTTTTTTGAAAAAATCCCTAAGCCCCGGGGTCACAATTTCAGCAAAAATCTGACTTTTGGCAATTCACTCAAAAATGGTGCCAGAAGCTTGCAAATGCTCTCCTGCAAGCTTTGGCAGTCGAAACAGAAGGCTTTTTATCACAGGACAAGAAATCAGCCCTCGAAAACTTAACTGGCGGAAAAGATTTTTTTGAAAAAATCCCTAAGCCCCGGGGTCACAATTTCAGCAAAAATCTGACTTTTGGCAATTCACTCAAAAATGGTGCCAGAAGCTTGCAAATGCTCCCCTGAAAGCTTTGGCAGTCGAAACAGAAGGCTTTCTATCACAGGACAAGAAATCAGCCCTCCAAAACTTAACCGGCGGAAAAGATTTTTTTTGAAAAAATCCCTAAGCCCCGGGGTCACAATTTCAGCAAAAATCTGACTTTTGGCAATTCACTCAAAAATGGTGCCAGAAGCTTGCAAATGCTCCCCTGAAAGCTTTGGCAGTCGAAACAGAAGGCTTTCTATCACAGGACAAGAAATCAGCCCTCCAAAACTTAACCGGCGGAAAGGATTTTTTTGAAAAAAATCCCTAAGGCCCGGGGTCACAATTTCAGCAAAAATCTGACTTTTGGCAATTCACTCAAAAATGGTGCCAAACGGTTGCAAATGCTCTCCTGAAAGCTTTGGCAGTTGAAAGAGAAGGCTTTTTATCACAGGACAAGGAATCAGCCCTCGAAAACTTAACCGGCGGACAAGATTTTTTTGAAAAAATCCCTAAGCCCCGGGGTCACAATTTCATCAAAAATCTGACTTTTGGCAATTCACACAAAAATGGTGCCAAACGGTTGCAAATGCTCTCCTAAAAGCTTTGGCTGTCGAAAGAGAAGGCTTTTTATCACAGGACAAGAAATCAGCCCTCCAAAACTTAACCGGCGGAAAAGATTTTTTTGAAAAAATCCCTAAGCCCCGGAGTCACAATTTCAGCAAAAATCTAACTTTTGGCAATTCACTCAAAAATGGTGCCAAACGGTTGCAAATGCTCTCCTGAAAGCTTTGGCAGTCGAAAGAGAAGGCTTTTTATCACAGGACAAGAAATCAGCCCTCGAAAACTTAACGGGCGGAAAAGATTTTTTTGAAGAAATCCCTAAGCCCCGGGGTCACAATTTCAGCAAAAATCTGACTTTTGGCAATTCACTCAAAAATGGTGCCAGACGTTTGCAAATACTCCCCTGAAAGCTTTGGCAGTCGAAACAGAAGGCTTTCTATCACAGGACAAGAAATCAGCCCTCCAAAACTTAACCGGCGGAAAAGATTTTTTTGAAAAAATCCCTAAGCCCCGGAGTCACAATTTCAGCAAAAATCTGACTTTTGGCAATTCACTCAAAAATGGTGCCAGAAGCTTGCAAATGCTCCCCTGAAAGCTTTGGCAGTCGAAAGAGAAGGCTTTTTATCACAGCACAAGAAATCAGCCCTCGAAAACTTAACGGGCGGAAAAGATTTTTTTGAAGAAATCCCTAAGCCCCGGGGTCACAATTTCATAAAAAATCTGACTTTTGGCAATTCACTCAAAAATGGTGCCAGAAGCTTGCAAATGCTCCCCTGAAAGCTTTGGCAGTCAAAACAGAAGGCTTTCTATCACAGGACAAGAAATCAGCCCTCGAAAACTTAACCGGCGGAGAAGATTTTTTTGAAAAAATCCCTAAGCCCCGGGGTCACAATTTCAGCAAAAATCTGACTTTGGGCAATTCACTCAAAAATGGTGCCAGAAGCTTGCAAATGCTCCCCTGAAAGCTTTGGCAGTCGAAACAGAAGGCTTTCTATCACAGGACAAGAAATCAGCCCTCCAAAACTTAACCGGCGGAAAAGATTTTTTTTGAAAAAATCCCTAAGCCCCGGGGTCACAATTTCAGCAAAAATCTGACTTTTGGCAATTCACTCAAAAATGGTGCCAGAAGCTTGCAAATGCTCCCCTGAAAGCTTTGGCAGTCGAAACAGAAGGCTTTCTATCACAGGACAAGAAATCAGCCCTCCAAAACTTAACCGGCGGAAAAGATTTTTTTGAAAAAAATCCCTAAGGCCCGGGGTCACAATTTCAGCAAAAATCTGACTTTTGGCAATTCACTCAAAAATGGTGCCAAACGGTTGCAAATGCTCTCCTGAAAGCTTTGGCAGTTGAAAGAGAAGGCTTTTTATCACAGGACAAGAAATCAGCCCTCGAAAACTTAACCGGCGGAAAAGAATTTTTTTTGAGAAAATCCCTAAGCCCCGGGGTCACAATTTCATCAAAAATCTGACTTTTGGCAATTCACACAAAAATGGTGCCAAACGGTTGCAAATGCTCTCCTAAAAGCTTTGGCTGTCGAAAGAGAAGGCTTTTTATCACAGGACAAGAAATCAGCCCTCCAAAACTTCACCGGCGGAAAAGATTTTTTGAAAAAATCCCTAAGCCCCGGAGTCACAATTTCAGCAAAAATCTGACTTTTGGCAATTCACTCAAAAATGGTGCCAAACGGTTGCAAATGCTCTCCTGAAAGCTTTGGCAGTCGAAAGAGAAGGCTTTTTATCACAGGACAAGAAATCAGCCCTCGAAAACACAACCGGCGGAAAAGGTTTTTTTGAAAAAATCCCTAAGCCCCGGGGTCACAATTTCAGCAAAAATCTGACTTTTGGCAATTCACTCAAAAATGGTGCCAGAAGCTTGCAAATGCTCTCCTGCAAGCTTTGGCAGTCGAAACAGAAGGCTTTTTATCACAGGACAAGAAATCAGCCCTCGAAAACTTAACTGGCGGAAAAGATTTTTTTGAAAAAATCCCTAAGCCCCGGGGTCACAATTTCAGCAAAAATCTGACTTTTGGCAATTCACTCAAAAATGGTGCCAGAAGCTTGCAAATGCTCCCCTGAAAGCTTTGGCAGTCGAAACAGAAGGCTTTCTATCACAGGACAAGAAATCAGCCCTCCAAAACTTAACCGGCGGAAAAGATTTTTTTTGAAAAAATCCCTAAGCCCCGGGGTCACAATTTCAGCAAAAATCTGACTTTTGGCAATTCACTCAAAAATGGTGCCAGAAGCTTGCAAATGCTCCCCTGAAAGCTTTGGCAGTCGAAACAGAAGGCTTTCTATCACAGGACAAGAAATCAGCCCTCCAAAACTTAACCGGCGGAAAAGATTTTTTTGAAAAAAATCCCTAAGGCCCGGGGTCACAATTTCAGCAAAAATCTGACTTTTGGCAATTCACTCAAAAATGGTGCCAAACGGTTGCAAATGCTCTCCTGAAAGCTTTGGCAGTTGAAAGAGAAGGCTTTTTATCACAGGACAAGGAATCAGCCCTCGAAAACTTAACCGGCGGACAAGATTTTTTTGAAAAAATCCCTAAGCCCCGGGGTCACAATTTCATCAAAAATCTGACTTTTGGCAATTCACACAAAAATGGTGCCAAACGGTTGCAAATGCTCTCCTAAAAGCTTTGGCTGTCGAAAGAGAAGGCTTTTTATCACAGGACAAGAAATCAGCCCTCCAAAACTTAACCGGCGGAAAAGATTTTTTTGAAAAAATCCCTAAGCCCCGGAGTCACAATTTCAGCAAAAATCTAACTTTTGGCAATTCACTCAAAAATGGCGCCAAACGGTTGCAAATGCTCTCCTGAAAGCTTTGGCAGTCGAAAGAGAAGGCTTTTTATCACAGGACAAGAAATCAGCCCTCGAAAACTTAACGGGCGGAAAAGATTTTTTTGAAGAAATCCCTAAGCCCCGGGGTCACAATTTCAGCAAAAATCTGACTTTTGGCAATTCACTCAAAAATGGTGCCAGACGTTTGCAAATACTCCCCTGAAAGCTTTGGCAGTCGAAACAGAAGGCTTTCTATCACAGGACAAGAAATCAGCCCTCCAAAACTTAACCGGCGGAAAAGATTTTTTTCGAAAAAATCCCTAAGCCCCGGGGTCACAATTTCATCAAAAATCTGACTTTTGGCAATTCACTCAAAAATGGTGCCAGAAGCTTGCAAATGCTTCCCTGAAAGCTTTGGCAGTCGAAACAGAAGGCTTTCCAACACAGGACAAGAAATCAGCCCTCGAAAACTTAACCGGCGGAAAAGATTTTTTTGAAAAAATCCCTAAGCCCCGGGGTCACAATTTCATCAAAAATCTGACTTTTGGCAATTCACTCAAAAATGGTGCCAGAAGCTTGCAAATGCTCCCCTGAAAGCTTTGGCAGTCGAAACAGAAGGCTTTCTATCACAGGACAAGAAATCAGCCCTCGAAAACTTAACCGGCGGAAAAGATTTTTTTGAAAAAATCCCTAAGCCCCAGGGTCACAATTTCAGCAAAAATCTGACTTTTGGCAATTCACTCAAAAATGGTGCCAGAAGCTTGCAAATGCTCCCCTGAAAGCTTTGGCAGTCGAAACAGAAGGCTTTCTATCACAGGATAAGAAATCGGCCCTCGAAAACTTAACCGGCGGAAAAGATTTTTTTGAAAAAATCCCTAAGCCCCGGGGTCACAATTTCATCAAAAATCTGACTTTTGGCAATTCACTCAAAAATGGTGCCAGACGTTTGCAAATACTCCCCTGAAAGCTTTGGCAGTCGAAACAGAAGGCTTTCTATCACAGGACAAGAAATCAGCCCTCCCAAACTTAACCGGCGGAAAAGATTTTTTTCGAAAAAATCCCTAAGCCCCGGGGTCACAATTTCAGCAAAAATCTGACTTTTGGCAATTCACACAAAAATGGTGCCAAACGGTTGCAAATGCTCTCCTGAAAGCTTTGGCAGTCGAAAGAGAAGGCTTTTTATCACAGGACAAGAAATCAGCCCTCCAAAACTTCACCGGCGGAAAAGATTTTTTTGAAAAAATCCCTAAGCCCCGGAGTCACAATTTCAGCAAAAATCTGACTTTTGGCAATTCACTCAAAAATGGTGCCAAACGGTTGCAAATGCTCTCCTGAAAGCTTTGGCAGTCGAAAGAGAAGGCTTTTTATCACAGGACAAGAAATCAGCCCTCAAAAACACAACCGGCGGAAAAGGTTTTTTTGAAAAAATCCCTAAGCCCCGGGGTCACAATTTCAGCAAAAATCTGACTTTTGGCAATTCACTCAAAAATGGTGCCAGAAGCTTGCAAATGCTCTCCTGCAAGCTTTGGCAGTCGAAACAGAAGGCTTTTTATCACAGGACAAGAAATCAGCCCTCGAAAACTTAACTGGCGGAAAAGATTTTTTTGAAAAAATCCCTAAGCCCCGGGGTCACAATTTCAGCAAAAATCTGACTTTTGGCAATTCACTCAAAAATGGTGCCAGAAGCTTGCAAATGCTCTCCTGAAAGCTTTGGCAGTTGAAAGAGAAGGCTTTTTATCACAGGACAAGGAATCAGCCCTCGAAAACTTAACCGGCGGACAAGATTTTTTTGAAAAAATCCCTAAGCCCCGGGGTCACAATTTCATCAAAAATCTGACTTTTGGCAATTCACACAAAAATGGTGCCAAACGGTTGCAAATGCTCTCCTAAAAGCTTTGGCTGTCGAAAGAGAAGGCTTTTTATCACAGGACAAGAAATCAGCCCTCCAAAACTTAACCGGCGGAAAAGATTTTTTTGAAAAAATCCCTAAGCCCCGGAGTCACAATTTCATCAAAAATCTGACTTTTGGCAATTCACTCAAAAATGGTGCCAGAAGCTTGCAAATGCTTCCCTGAAAGCTTTGGCAGTCGAAACAGAAGGCTTTCTAACACAGGACAAGAAATCAGCCCTCGAAAACTTAACTGGCGGAAAAGATTTTTTTGAAAAAATCCCTAAGCCCCGGGGTCACAATTTCATCAAAAATCTGTCTTTTGGCAATTCACTCAAAAATGGTGCCAGAAGCTTGCAAATGCTCCCCTGAAAGCTTTGGCAGTCGAAACAGAAGGCTTTCTATCACAGGACAAGAAATCAGCCCTCGAAAACTTAACCGGCGGAAAAGATTTTTTTGAAAAAATCCCTAAGCCCCAGGGTCACAATTTCAGCAAAAATCTGACTTTTGGCAATTCACTCAAAAATGGTGCCAGAAGCTTGCAAATGCTCCCCTGAAAGCTTTGGCAGTCGAAACAGAAGGCTTTCTATCACAGGATAAGAAATCGGCCCTCGAAAACTTAACCGGCGGAAAAGATTTTTTTGAAAAAATCCCTAAGCCCCGGGGTCACAATTTCATCAAAAATCTGACTTTTGGCAATTCACACAAAAATGGTGCCAAACGGTTGCAAATGCTCTCCTGCAAGCTTTGGCAGTCGAAACAGAAGGCTTTTTATCACAGGACAAGAAATCAGCCCTCGAAAACTTAACTGGCGGAAAAGATTTTTTTGAAAAAATCCCTAAGCCCCGGGGTCACAATTTCAGCAAAAATCTGACTTTTGGCAATTCACTCAAAAATGGTGCCAGAAGCTTGCAAATGCTCCCCTGAAAGCTTTGGCAGTCGAAACAGAAGGCTTTCTATCACAGGACAAGAAATCAGCCCTCCAAAACTTAACCGGCGGAAAAGATTTTTTTTGAAAAAATCCCTAAGCCCCGGGGTCACAATTTCAGCAAAAATCTGACTTTTGGCAATTCACTCAAAAATGGTGCCAGAAGCTTGCAAATGCTCCCCTGAAAGCTTTGGCAGTCGAAACAGAAGGCTTTCTATCACAGGACAAGAAATCAGCCCTCCAAAACTTAACCGGCGGAAAAGATTTTTTTGAAAAAAATCCCTAAGGCCCGGGGTCACAATTTCAGCAAAAATCTGACTTTTGGCAATTCACTCAAAAATGGTGCCAAACGGTTGCAAATGCTCTCCTGAAAGCTTTGGCAGTTGAAAGAGAAGGCTTTTTATCACAGGACAAGGAATCAGCCCTCGAAAACTTAACCGGCGGACAAGATTTTTTTGAAAAAATCCCTAAGCCCCGGGGTCACAATTTCATCAAAAATCTGACTTTTGGCAATTCACACAAAAATGGTGCCAAACGGTTGCAAATGCTCTCCTAAAAGCTTTGGCTGTCGAAAGAGAAGGCTTTTTATCACAGGACAAGAAATCAGCCCTCCAAAACTTAACCGGCGGAAAAGATTTTTTTGAAAAAATCCCTAAGCCCCGGAGTCACAATTTCAGCAAAAATCTAACTTTTGGCAATTCACTCAAAAATGGCGCCAAACGGTTGCAAATGCTCTCCTGAAAGCTTTGGCAGTCGAAAGAGAAGGCTTTTTATCACAGGACAAGAAATCAGCCCTCGAAAACTTAACGGGCGGAAAAGATTTTTTTGAAGAAATCCCTAAGCCCCGGGGTCACAATTTCAGCAAAAATCTGACTTTTGGCAATTCACTCAAAAATGGTGCCAGACGTTTGCAAATACTCCCCTGAAAGCTTTGGCAGTCGAAACAGAAGGCTTTCTATCACAGGACAAGAAATCAGCCCTCCAAAACTTAACCGGCGGAAAAGATTTTTTTCGAAAAAATCCCTAAGCCCCGGGGTCACAATTTCATCAAAAATCTGACTTTTGGCAATTCACTCAAAAATGGTGCCAGAAGCTTGCAAATGCTTCCCTGAAAGCTTTGGCAGTCGAAACAGAAGGCTTTCCAACACAGGACAAGAAATCAGCCCTCGAAAACTTAACCGGCGGAAAAGATTTTTTTGAAAAAATCCCTAAGCCCCGGGGTCACAATTTCATCAAAAATCTGACTTTTGGCAATTCACTCAAAAATGGTGCCAGAAGCTTGCAAATGCTCCCCTGAAAGCTTTGGCAGTCGAAACAGAAGGCTTTCTATCACAGGACAAGAAATCAGCCCTCGAAAACTTAACCGGCGGAAAAGATTTTTTTGAAAAAATCCCTAAGCCCCAGGGTCACAATTTCAGCAAAAATCTGACTTTTGGCAATTCACTCAAAAATGGTGCCAGAAGCTTGCAAATGCTCCCCTGAAAGCTTTGGCAGTCGAAACAGAAGGCTTTCTATCACAGGATAAGAAATCGGCCCTCGAAAACTTAACCGGCGGAAAAGATTTTTTTGAAAAAATCCCTAAGCCCCGGGGTCACAATTTCATCAAAAATCTGACTTTTGGCAATTCACTCAAAAATGGTGCCAGACGTTTGCAAATACTCCCCTGAAAGCTTTGGCAGTCGAAACAGAAGGCTTTCTATCACAGGACAAGAAATCAGCCCTCCCAAACTTAACCGGCGGAAAAGATTTTTTTCGAAAAAATCCCTAAGCCCCGGGGTCACAATTTCAGCAAAAATCTGACTTTTGGCAATTCACACAAAAATGGTGCCAAACGGTTGCAAATGCTCTCCTGAAAGCTTTGGCAGTCGAAAGAGAAGGCTTTTTATCACAGGACAAGAAATCAGCCCTCCAAAACTTCACCGGCGGAAAAGATTTTTTTGAAAAAATCCCTAAGCCCCGGAGTCACAATTTCAGCAAAAATCTGACTTTTGGCAATTCACTCAAAAATGGTGCCAAACGGTTGCAAATGCTCTCCTGAAAGCTTTGGCAGTCGAAAGAGAAGGCTTTTTATCACAGGACAAGAAATCAGCCCTCGAAAACACAACCGGCGGAAAAGGTTTTTTTGAAAAAATCCCTAAGCCCCGGGGTCACAATTTCAGCAAAAATCTGACTTTTGGCAATTCACTCAAAAATGGTGCCAGAAGCTTGCAAATGCTCTCCTGCAAGCTTTGGCAGTCGAAACAGAAGGCTTTTTATCACAGGACAAGAAATCAGCCCTCGAAAACTTAACTGGCGGAAAAGATTTTTTTGAAAAAATCCCTAAGCCCCGGGGTCACAATTTCAGCAAAAATCTGACTTTTGGCAATTCACTCAAAAATGGTGCCAGAAGCTTGCAAATGCTCTCCTGAAAGCTTTGGCAGTTGAAAGAGAAGGCTTTTTATCACAGGACAAGGAATCAGCCCTCGAAAACTTAACCGGCGGACAAGATTTTTTTGAAAAAATCCCTAAGCCCCGGGGTCACAATTTCATCAAAAATCTGACTTTTGGCAATTCACACAAAAATGGTGCCAAACGGTTGCAAATGCTCTCCTAAAAGCTTTGGCTGTCGAAAGAGAAGGCTTTTTATCACAGGACAAGAAATCAGCCCTCCAAAACTTAACCGGCGGAAAAGATTTTTTTGAAAAAATCCCTAAGCCCCGGAGTCACAATTTCATCAAAAATCTGACTTTTGGCAATTCACTCAAAAATGGTGCCAGAAGCTTGCAAATGCTTCCCTGAAAGCTTTGGCAGTCGAAACAGAAGGCTTTCTAACACAGGACAAGAAATCAGCCCTCGAAAACTTAACTGGCGGAAAAGATTTTTTTGAAAAAATCCCTAAGCCCCGGGGTCACAATTTCATCAAAAATCTGTCTTTTGGCAATTCACTCAAAAATGGTGCCAGAAGCTTGCAAATGCTCCCCTGAAAGCTTTGGCAGTCGAAACAGAAGGCTTTCTATCACAGGACAAGAAATCAGCCCTCGAAAACTTAACCGGCGGAAAAGATTTTTTTGAAAAAATCCCTAAGCCCCAGGGTCACAATTTCAGCAAAAATCTGACTTTTGGCAATTCACTCAAAAATGGTGCCAGAAGCTTGCAAATGCTCCCCTGAAAGCTTTGGCAGTCGAAACAGAAGGCTTTCTATCACAGGATAAGAAATCGGCCCTCGAAAACTTAACCGGCGGAAAAGATTTTTTTGAAAAAATCCCTAAGCCCCGGGGTCACAATTTCATCAAAAATCTGACTTTTGGCAATTCACACAAAAATGGTGCCAAACGGTTGCAAATGCTCTCCTAAAAGCTTTGGCTGTCGAAAGAGAAGGCTTTTTATCACAGGACAAGAAATCAGCCCTCCAAAACTTAACCGGCGGAAAAGATTTTTTTGAAAAAATCCCTAAGCCCCGGAGTCACAATTTCATCAAAAATCTGACTTTTGGCAATTCACTCAAAAATGGTGCCAGAAGCTTGCAAATGCTTCCCTGAAAGCTTTGGCAGTCAAAACAGAAGGCTTTCTATCACAGGACAAGAAATCAGCCCTCGAAAACTTAACCGGCGGAAAAGATTTTTTTGAAAAAATCCCTAAGCCCCGGGGTCACAATTTCATCAAAAATCTGTCTTTTGGCAATTCACTCAAAAATGGTGCCAGAAGCTTGCAAATGCTCCCCTGAAAGCTTTGGCAGTCGAAACAGAAGGCTTTCTATCACAGGACAAGAAATCAGCCCTCGAAAACTTAACCGGCGGAAAAGATTTTTTTGAAAAAATCCCTAAGCCCCAGGGTCACAATTTCAGCAAAAATCTGACTTTTGGCAATTCACTCAAAAATGGTGCCAGAAGCTTGCAAATGCTCCCCTGAAAGCTTTGGCAGTCGAAACAGAAGGCTTTCTATCACAGGATAAGAAATCGGCCCTCGAAAACTTAACCGGCGGAAAAGATTTTTTTGAAAAAATCCCTAAGCCCCGGGGTCACAATTTCATCAAAAATCTGACTTTTGGCAATTCACTCAAAAATGGTGCCAGACGTTTGCAAATGCTCCCCTGAAAGCTTTGGCAGTCGAAACAGAAGGCTTTCTATCACAGGACAAGAAATCAGCCCTCCCAAACTTAACCGGCGGAAAAGATTTTTTTCGAAAAAATCCCTAAGCCCCGGGGTCACAATTTCATCAAAAATCTGACTTTTGGCAATTCACTCAAAAATGGTGCCAGAAGCTGGGAAATGCTTCCCTGAAAGCTTTGGCAATCGAAACAGAAGGCTTTCTAACACAGGACAAGAAATCAGCCCTCGAAAACTTAACCGGCGGAAAAGATTTTTTTGAAAAAATCCCTAAGCCCCGGGGTCACAATTTCATCAAAAATCTGTCTTTTGGCAATTCACTCAAAAATGGTGCCAGAAGCTTGCAAATGCTTCCCTGAAAGCTTTGGCAGTCGAAACAGAAGGCTTTCTAACACAGGACAAGAAATCAGCCCTCGAAAACTTAACCGGCGGAAAAGATTTTTTTGAAAAAATCCCTAAGCCCCGGGGTCACAATTTCATCAAAAATCTGACTATTGGGAATTCACTCAAAAATGGTGCCAAACGGTTGCATATGCTCTCCGGAAAGCTTTGGCTGTCGAAAGAGAAGGCTTTTTATCACAGGACAAGAAATCAGCCCTCGAAAACTTAACCGGCGGAAAAGATTTTTTTGAAGAAATCCCTAAGCCCCGGGGTCACAATTTCAGCAAAAATCTGACTTTTGGCAATTCACTCAAAAATGGTGCCAAACGGTTGCAAATGCTCTCCTGAAAGCTTTGGCAGTCGAAACAGAAGGCTTTTTATCACAGGACAAGAAATCAGCCCTCGAAAATTCAACCGGCGGAAAAGATTTTTTTGAAAAAATCCCTAAGCCCCGGGGTCACAATTTCAGCAAAAATCTGACTTTTGCCAATTCACTCAAAAATGGTGCCAGAAGCTTGCAAATGCTCCCCTGAAAGCTTTGGCAGTCGAAACAGAAGGCTTTCTATCACAGGACAAGAAATCAGCCCACCAAAAATTAACCGGCGGAAAACATTTTTTTGAAAAAATCCCTAAGGCCCAGGGTCACAATTTCAGCCAAAATCTGACTTTTGGCAATTCACTCAAAAATGGTGCCAAACGGTTGCAAATGCTCTCCTGAAAGCTTTGGCAGTTGAAAGAGAAGGCTTTTTATCACAGGACAAGAAATCATCCCTCGAAAACTTAACCGGCGGAAAATATTTTTTAGAAAAAATCCCTAAGCCCCGGGGTCACAATTTCATCAAAAATCTGACTATTGGGAATTCACTTAAAAATGGTGCCAAACGGTTGCATATGCTCTCCGGAAAGCTTTGGCTGTCAAAAGAGAAGGCTTTTTATCACAGGACTAGAAATCAGCCCTCAAAAACTTAACCGGCGAAAAAGATTTTTTTGAAAAAATCCCTAATCCCCGGGGTGACAATTTCAGCAAAAATCTGACTTTTGGCAATTCACTCAAAAATGGTGCCAGAAGCTTGCAAATGCTCTCCTGAAAGCTTTGGCAGTCGAAACAGAAGGCTTTTTATCACAGGACAAGAAATCAGCCCTCAAAAGCTTAACCGGCGGAAAAGATTTTTTTGAAAAAATCCCTAAGCCCCGGGGTCACAATTTCATCAAAAATCTGACTTTTGGCAATTCACACAAAAATGGTGCCAAACGGTTGCAAATGCTCTCCTAAAAGCTTTGGCTGTCGAAAGAGAAGGCTTTTTATCACAGGACAAGAAATCAGCCCTCCAAAACTTAACCGGCGGAAAAGATTTTTTTGAAAAAATCCCTAAGCCCCGGAGTCACAATTTCAGCAAAAATCTAACTTTTGGCAATTCACTCAAAAATGGTGCCAGAAGCTTGCAAATGCTCTCCTGAAAGCTTTGGCAGTCGAAACAGAAGGCTTTTTATCACAGGACAAGAAATCAGCCCTCAAAAGCTTAACCGGCGGAAAAGATTTTTTTGAAAAAATCCCTAAGCCCCGGGGTCACAATTTCAGCAAAAATCTGACTTTTGGCAATTCACTCAAAAATGGTGCCAAACGGTTGCAAATGCTCTCCTGAAAGCTTTGGCAGTTGAAAGAGAAGGCTTTTTATCACAGGACAAGGAATCAGCCCTCGAAAACTTAACCGGCGGACAAGATTTTTTTGAAAAAATCCCTAAGCCCCGGGGTCACAATTTCATCAAAAATCTGACTTTTGGCAATTCACACAAAAATGGTGCCAAACGGTTGCAAATGCTCTCCTAAAAGCTTTGGCTGTCGAAAGAGAAGGCTTTTTATCACAGGACAAGAAATCAGCCCTCCAAAACTTAACCGGCGGAAAAGATTTTTTTGAAAAAATCCCTAAGCCCCGGAGTCACAATTTCAGCAAAAATCTAACTTTTGGCAATTCACTCAAAAATGGTGCCAGAAGCTTGCAAATGCTCTCCTGAAAGCTTTGGCAGTCGAAACAGAAGGCTTTTTATCACAGGATAAGAAATCAGCCCTCAAAAGCTTAACCGGCGGAAAAGATTTTTTTGAAAAAATCCCTAAGCCCCGGGGTCACAATTTCAGCAAAAATCTGACTTTTGGCAATTCACTCAAAAATGGTGCCAGACGTTTGCAAATACTCCCCTGAAAGCTTTGGCAGTCGAAACAGAAGGCTTTCTATCACAGGACAAGAAATCAGCCCTCCAAAACTTAACCGGCGGAAAAGATTTTTTTCGAAAAATCCCTAAGCCCCGGGGTCACAATTTCATCAAAAATCTGACTTTTGGCAATTCACTCAAAAATGGTGCCAGAAGCTTGCAAATGCTTCCCTGAAAGCTTTGGCAGTCGAAACAGAAGGCTTTCTAACACAGGACAAGAAATCAGCCCTCGAAAACTTAACCGGCGGAAAAGATTTTTTTTGAAAAAATCCCTAAGCCCCGGGGTCACAATTTCATCAAAAATCTGACTTTTGGCAATTCACTCAAAAATGCTGCCAGAAGCTTGCAAATGCTCCCCTGAAAGCTTTGGCAGTCGAAACAGAAGGCTTTCTATCACAGGACAAGAAATCAGCCCTCCAAAACTTAACCGGCGGAAAAGATTTTTTTGAAAAAAATCCCTAAGGCCCGGGGTCACAATTTCAGCAAAAATCTGACTTTTGGCAATTCACTCAAAAATGGTGCCAAACGGTTGCAAATGCTCTCCTGAAAGCTTTGGCAGTTGAAAGAGAAGGCTTTTTATCACAGGACAAGGAATCAGCCCTCGAAAACTTAACCGGCGGACAAGATTTTTTTGAAAAAATCCCTAAGCCCCGGGGTCACAATTTCAGCAAAAATCTGACTTTTGGCAATTCACTCAAAAATGGTGCCAGAAGCTTGCAAATGCTCTCCTGAAAGCTTTAGCAGTCGAAACAGAAGGCTTTCTACCACAGGACAAGAAATCAGCCGTCGAAAACTGAACCGGCGGAAAAGATTTTTTTGAAAAAATCCCTAAGCCCCGGAGTCACAATTTCAGCAAAAATCTAACTTTTGGCAATTCACTCAAAAATGGTGCCAAACGGTTGCAAATGCTCTCCTGAAAGCTTTGGCAGTCGAAACAGAAGGCTTTCTATCACAGGACAAGAAATCAGCCCTCCAAAACTTAACCGGCGGAAAAGATTTTTTTCGAAAAAATCCCTAAGCCCCGGGGTCACAATTTCATCAAAAATCTGACTTTTGGCAATTCACTCAAAAATGGTGCCAGAAGCTTGCAAATGCTTCCCTGAAAGCTTTGGCAGTCGAAACAGAAGGCTTTCTAACACAGGACAAGAAATCAGCCCTCGAAAACTTAACCAGCGGAAAAGATTTTTTTGAAAAAATCCCTAAGCCCCGGGGTCACAATTTCATCAAAAATCTGTCTTTTGGCAATTCACTCAAAAATGGTGCCAGAAGCTTGCAAATGCTCCCCTGAAAGCTTTGGCAGTCGAAACAGAAGGCTTTCTATCACAGGACAAGAAATCAGCCCTCGAAAACTTAACCGGCGGAAAAGATTTTTTTGAAAAAATCCCTAAGCCCCAGGGTCACATTTTCAGCAAAAATCTGACTTTTGGCAATTCACTCAAAAATGGTGCCAGAAGCTTGCAAATGCTCCCCTGAAAGCTTTGGCAGTCGAAACAGAAGGCTTTCTATCACAGGATAAGAAATCGGCCCTCGAAAACTTAACCGGCGGAAAAGATTTTTTGGAAAAAATCCCTAAGCCCCGGGGTCACAATTTCATCAAAAATCTGACTTTTGGCAATTCACTCAAAAATGGTGCCAGACGTTTGCAAATGCTCCCCTGAAAGCTTTGGCAGTCGAAACAGAAGGCTTTCTATCACAGGACAAGAAATCAGCCCTCCCAAACTTAACCGGCGGAAAAGATTTTTTTCGAAAAAATCCCTAAGCCCCGGGGTCACAATTTCATCAAAAATCTGACTTTTGGCAATTCACTCAAAAATGGTGCCAGAAGCTTGGAAATGCTTCCCTGAAAGCTTTGGCAATCGAAACAGAAGGCTTTCTAACACAGGACAAGAAATCAGCCCTCGAAAACTTAACCGGCGGAAAAGATTTTTTTGAAAAAATCCCTAAGCCCCGGGGTCACAATTTCATCAAAAATCTGTCTTTTGGCAATTCACTCAAAAATGGTGCCAGAAGCTTGGAAATGCTTCCCTGAAAGCTTTGGCAATCGAAACAGAAGGCTTTCTAACACAGGACAAGAAATCAGCCCTTGAAAACTTAACCGGCGGAAAAGATTTTTTTCAAAAAATCCCTAAGCCCGGGGTCACAATTTCAGCAAAAATCTGACTTTTGGCAATTCACTCAAAAATGCTGCCAGAAGCTTGCAAATGCTCCCCTGAAAGCTTTGGCAGTCGAAACAGAAGGCTTTCTATCACAGGACAAGAAATCAGCCCTCCAAAACTTAACCGGCGGAAAAGATTTTTTTTGAAAAAATCCCTAAGCCCCGGGGTCACAATTTCAGCAAAAATCTGACTTTTGGCAATTCACTCAAAAATGGTGCCAGAAGCTTGCAAATGCTCCCCTGAAAGCTTTGGCAGTCGAAACAGAAGGCTTTCTATCACAGGACAAGAAATCAGCCCTCCAAAACTTAACCGGCGGAAAAGATTTTTTTGAAAAAAATCCCTAAGGCCCGGGGTCACAATTTCAGCAAAAATCTGACTTTTGGCAATTCACTCAAAAATGGTGCCAAACGGTTGCAAATGCTATCCTGAAAGCTTTGGCAGTTGAAAGAGAAGGTTTTTATCACAGGACAAGGAATCAGCCCTCGAAAACTTAACCGGCGGAAAAGATTTTTTTGAAAAAATCCCTAAGCCCCGGGGTCACAATTTCATCAAAAATCTGACTTTTGGCAATTCACACAAAAATGGTGCCAAACGGTTGCAAATGCTCTACTAAAAGCTTTGGCTGTCGAAAGAGAAGGCTTTTTATCACAGGACAAGAAATCAGCCCTCCAAAACTTAACCGGCGGAAAAGATTTTTTTGAAAAAATCCCTAAGCCCCGGAGTCACAATTTCAGCAAAAATCTAACTTTTGGCAATTCACTCAAAAATGGTGCCAAACGGTTGCAAATGCTCTCCTGAAAGCTTTGGCAGTCGAAAGAGAAGGCTTTTTATCACAGGACAAGAAATCAGCCCTCGAAAACTTAACGGGCGGAAAAGATTTTTTTGAAGAAATCCCTAATCCCCGGGGTGACAATTTCAGCAAAAATCTGACTTTTGGCAATTCACTCAAAAATGGTGCCAAACGGTTGCAAATGCTCTCCTGAAAGCTTTGGCAGTCGAAAGAGAAGGCTTTTTATCACAGGACAAGAAATCAGCCCTCGAAAACTTAACGGGCGGAAAAGATTTTTTTGAAGAAATCCCTAATCCCCGGGGTGACAATTTCAGCAAAAATCTGACTTTTGGCAATTCACTCAAAAATGGTGCCAGAAGCTTGCAAATGCTCCCCTGAAAGCTTTGGCAGTCGAAACAGAAGGCTTTCTATCACAGGACAAGAAATCAGCCCTCCAAAACTTAACCGGCGGAAAAGATTTTTTTGAAAAAATCCCTAAGCCCCGGGGTCACAATTTCAGCAAAAATCTGACTTTTGGCAATTCACTCAAAAATGGTGCCAGAAGCTTGCAAATGCTCTCCTGAAAGCTTTGGCAGTCGAAACAGAAGGCTTTTTATCACAGGACAAGAAATCAGCCCTCAAAAACTTAACCGGCGGAAAAGATTTTTTTGAAAAAATCCCTAAGCCTCGGGGTCACAATTTCATCAAAAATCTGACTTTTGGCAATTCACTCAAAAATGGTGCCAAACGGTTGCAAATGCTCTCCTGAAAGCTTTGGCTGTCGAAAGAGAAGGCTTTTTATCACAGGACAAGAAATCAGCCCTCGAAAACTTAACCGGCGGAAAAGATTTTTTTGAAAAAATCCCTAAGCCCCGGGGTCACAATTTCAGCAAAAATCTGACTTTTGGCAATTCACTCAAAAATGGTGCCAGAAGCTTGCAAATGCTCCCCTGAAAGCTTTGGCAGTCGAAACAGAAGGCTTTCTATCACAGGACAAGAAATCAGCCCTCCAAAACTTAACCGGCGGAAAAGATTTTTTTGAAAAAATCCCTAAGCCCCGGGGTCACAATTTCATCAAAAATCTGACTTTTGGCAATTCACACAAAAATGCTGAAAAAAGGTTGCAAATGCTCTCCTGAAAGCTTTGGCAGTTGAAAGAGAAGGCTTTTTATCACCGGAGAAGAAATCAGCCCTCGAAAACTTAACCGGCGGAAAAGATTTTTTTGAAAAAATCCCTAAGCCCCGGGGTCACAATTTCATCAAAAATCTGACTTTTGGCAATTCACACAAAAATGGTGCCAAACGGTTGCAAATGCTCTCCTGAAAGCTTTGGCTGTCGAAAGAGAAGGCTTTCTATCACAGGACAAGAAATCAGCCCTCCAAAACTTAACCGGCGAAAAAGATTTTTTTTAAAAAATCCCTAAGGCCCGGGGTCACAATTTCATCAAAAATCTGACTTTTGGCAATTCACTCAAAAATGGTGCCAAACGGTTGCAAATGCTCTCCTGAAAGCTTTGGCAGTTGAAAGAGAAGGCTTTTTATCACAGGAGAAGAAATCAGCCCTCGAAAACTTAACCGGCGGAAAAGATTTTTTTGAAAAAATCCCTAAGCCCCGGGGTCAGAATTTCAGCAAAAATCTGACTTTTGGCAATTCACTCAAAAATGGTGCCAGAAGCTTACAAATGCTCCCCTGAAAGCTTTGGCAGTCGAAACAGAAGGCTTTCTAACACAGGACAAGAAATCAGCCCTCGAAAACTTAACCGGCGGAAAAGATTTTTTTGAAAAAATCCCTAAGCCCCGGGGTCACAATTTCAGCAAAAATCTGACTTTTGGCTATTCACTCAAAAATGGTGCCAGAAGCTTGCAAATGCTCCCCTGAAAGCTTTGGCAGTCGAAACAGAAGGCTTTCTATCACAGGACAAGAAATCAGCCCTCCAAAACTTAACCGGCGGAAAAGATTTTTTTGAAAAAATCCCTAAGCCCCGGGGTCACAATTTCATCAAAAATCTGACTTTTGGCAATTCACACAAAAATAGTGCCAGAAGCTTGAAAATGCTCTCCTGAAAGCTTTGGCAGTCGAAACAGAAGGCTTTTTATCACAGGACAAGAAATCAGCCCTCAAAAAATTAACCGGCGGAAAAGATTTTTTTGAAAAAATCCCTATGCCTCGGGGTCACAATTTCATCAAAAATCTGACTTTTGGCAATTCACACAAAAATGGTGCCAAACGGTTGCAAATGCTCTCCTGAAAGCTTTGGCTGTCGAAAGAGAAGGCTTTTTATCACAGGACAAGAAATCAGCCCTCGAAAACTTAACCGGCGGAAAAGATTTTTTTGAAAAAATCCCTAAGCCCCGGGTCAGAATTTCAGCAAAAATCTGACTTTTGGCAATTCACTCAAAAATGGTGCCAGAAGCTAGCAAATGCTCCCCTGAAAGCTTTGGCAGTCGAAACAAAAGGTTTCTATCACAGGACAAGAAATCAGCCCTCCAAAACTTAACCGGCGGAAAAGATTTTTTTGAAAAAATCCCTAAGTCCCGGGGTCACAATTTCAGCAAAAATCTGACTTTTGGCAATTCACTCAAAAATGGTGCCAGAAGCTTGCAAATGCTCTCCTGAAAGCTTTGGCAGTCGAAACAGAAGGCTTTTTATCACAGGACAAGAAATCAGCCCTCAAAAACTTAACCGGCGGAAAAGATTTTTTTGAAAAAATCCCTAAGCCTCGGGGTCACAATTTCATCAAAAATCTGACTTTTGGCAATTCACACAAAAATGGTGCCAAACGGTTGCAAATGCTCTCCTGAAAGCTTTGGCTGTCGAAAGAGAAGGCTTTTTATCACAGGACAAGAAATCAGCCCTCGAAAACTTAACCGGCGGAAAAGATTTTTTGAAAAAATCCCTAAGCCCCGGGGTCACAATTTCAGCAAAAATCTGACTTTTGGCAATTCACTCAAAAATGGTGCCAGAAGCTTGCAAATGCTCCCCTGAAAGCTTTGGCAGTCGAAACAGAAGGCTTTCTATCACAGGACAAGAAATCAGCCCTCCAAAACTTAACCGGCGGAAAAGAATTTTTTGAAAAAATCCCTAAGCCCCGGGGTCACAATTTCATCAAAAATCTGACTTTTGGCAATTCACACAAAAATGCTGAAAAAAGGTTGCAAATGCTCTCCTGAAAGCTTTGGCAGTTGAAAGAGAAGGCTTTTTATCACCGGAGAAAAATCAGCCCTCGAAAACTTAACCGGCGGAAAAGATTTTTTTTGAAAAAATCCCTAAGCCCCGGGGTCACAATTTCATCAAAAATCTGACTTTTGGCAATTCACACAAAAATGGTGCCAAACGGTTGCAAATGCTCTCCTGAAAGCTTTGGCTGTCGAAAGAGAAGGCTTTCTATCACAGGACAAGAAATCAGCCCTCCAAAACTTAACCGGCGAAAAAGATTTTTTTGAAAAAATCCCTAAGCCCCGGGGTCACAATTTCAGCAAAAATCTGACTTTTGGCAATTCACTCAAAAATGGTGCCAGAAGCTTGCAAATGCTCCCCTGAAAGCTTTGGCAGTCGAAACAGAAGGCTTTCTATCACAGGACAAGAAATCAGCCCTCCAAAACTTAACCGGCGGAAAAGATTTTTTTTAAAAAATCCCTAAGGCCCGGGGTCACAATTTCATCAAAAATCTGACTTTTGGCAATTCACTCAAAAATGGTGCCAAACGGTTGCAAATGCTCTCCTGAAAGCTTTGGCAGTTGAAAGAGAAGGCTTTTTATCACAGGAGAAGAAATCAGCCCTCGAAAACTTAACCGGCGGAAAAGATTTTTTTGAAAAAATCCCTAAGCCCCGGGGTCAGAATTTCAGCAAAAATCTGACTTTTGGCAATTCACTCAAAAATGGTGCCAGAAGCTTACAAATGCTCCCTGAAAGCTTTGGCAGTCGAAACAGAAGGCTTTCTAACACAGGACAAGAAATCAGCCCTCGAAAACTTAACCGGCGGAAAAGAATTTTTTGAAAAAATCCCTAAGCCCCGGGGTCACAATTTCAGCAAAAATCTGACTTTTGGCAATTCACTCAAAAATGGTGCCAGAAGCTTGCAAATGCTCCCCTGAAAGCTTTGGCAGTCGAAACAGAAGGCTTTCTATCACAGGACAAGAAATCAGCCCTCGAAAACTTAACCGGCGGAAAAGATTTTTTTGAAAAAATCCCTAAGCCCCGGGGTCACAATTTCAGCAAAAATCTGACTTTTGCCAATTCACTCAAAAATGGTGCCAAACGGTTGCATATGCTCTCCGGAAAGCTTTGGCAGTTGAAGGAGAAGGCTTTTTATCACAGGAGAAGAAATCAGCCCTCGAAAACTTAACCGGCGGAAAAGATTTTTTTGAAAAAATCCCTAAGCCCCGGGGTCACAATTTCAGCAAAAATCTGACTTTTGGCAATTCACTCAAAAATGGTGCCAGAAGCTTGAAAATGCTCTCCTGAAAGCTTTGGCAGTCGAAACAGAAGGCTTTTTATCACAGGACAAGAAATCAGCCCTCAAAAACATAACCGGCGGAAAAGATTTTTTTGAAAAAATCCCTAAGCCTCGGGGTCACAATTTCATCAAAAATCTGACTTTTGGCAATTCACATAAAAATGGTGCCAAACGGTTGCAAATGCTCTCCTGAAAGCTTTGGCTGTCGAAAGAGAAGGCTTTTTATCACAGGACAAGAAATCAGCCCTCGAAAACTTAACCGGCGGAAAAGATTTTTTTGAAAAAATCCCTAAGCCCCGGGGTCAGAATTTCAGCAAAATCTGACTTTTGGCAATTCACACAAAAATGGTGAAAAAAGGTTGCAAATGCTCTCCTGAAAGCTTTG
>NW_027670055.1:0-40431 GCF_964188305.1 Podarcis bocagei
CCAGGACAAGAAATCAGCCCTCAAAAACTTAACCGGCAGAAAATATTTTTTTGAAAAAATCCCTAAGCCCCGGGGTCACAATTTCAGCAAAAATCTGACTTTTGGCAATTCACTCAAAAATGGTGCCAAAAGCTTGAAAATGCTCTCCTGAAAGGTTTGGCACTCAAAACAGAAGGCTTTTTATCCCAGGACAAGAAATCAACCCTCAAAAACTTAACCGGCAGAAAATATTTTTTTGAAAAAATCCCTAAGCCCCAGGGTCACAATTTCAGCAAAAATCTGACTTTTGGCAATTCACTCAAAAATGGTGCCAAAAGCTTGAAAATGCTCTCCTGAAAGGTTTGGCACTCGAAACAGAAGGCTTTTTATCCCAGGACAAGAAATCAGCCCTCAAAAACTTAACCGGCAGAAAATGTTTTTTTGAAAAAATCCCTAAGCCCCGGGGTCACAATTTCAGCAAAAATCTGACTTTTGGCAATTCACTCAAAAATGGTGCCAAAAGCTTGAAAATGCTCTCCTGAAAGGTTTGGCACTCGAAACAGAAGGCTTTTTATCCCAGGACAAAAAATCAGCCCTCAAAAACTAAACCGGCAGAAAATATTTTTTTGAAAAAATCCCTAAGCCCCGGGGTCACAATTTCAGCAAAAATCTGACTTTTGGCAATTCACTCAAAAATGGTGCCAAAAGCTTGAAAATGCTCTCCTGAAAGGTTTGGCACTCGAAACAGAAGGCTTTTTATCCCAGGACAAGAAATCAGCCCTCAAAAACTTAACCGGCAGAAAATATTTTTTTGAAAAAATCCCTAAGCCCAGGGGTCACAATTTCAGCAAAAATCTGACTTTTGGCAATTCACTCAAAAATGGTGCCAACCGGTTGCAAATGCTCCCCTGAAAGCTTTGGCGATGGAAACATAAGTCTTTTTATCCCAGGACAAGAAATCAGCCCTCAAGAACTTAACCGGCAGAAAATATTTTTTTGAAAAAATCCCTAAGCCCCGGGGTCACAATTTCAGCAAAAATCTGACTTTTGGCAATTCACTCAAAAATGGTGCCAAAAGCTTGAAAATGCTCTCCTGAAAGGTTTGGCACTCGAAACAGAAGGCTTTTTATCCCAGGACAAGAAATCAGCCCTCAAAAACTTAACCAGCAGAAAATATTTTTTTTAAAAAATCCCTAAGCCCCGGGGTCACAATTTCAGCAAAAATCTGACTTTTGGCAATTCACTCAAAAATGGTGCCAAAAGCTTGAAAATGCTCTCCTGAAAGGTTTGCACTCGAAACAGAAGGCTTTTTATCCCAGGACAAGAAATCAGCCCTCAAAAACTTAACCGGCAGAAAATATTTTTTTGAAAAAATCCCTAAGCCGCGGGGTCACAATTTCAGCAAAAATCTGACTTTTGGCAATTCACTCAAAAATGGTGCCAAAAGCTTGAAAATGCTCCCCTGAAAGCTTTGGCGATGGAAACAGAAGGCTTTTTATCCCAGGACAAGAAATCAGCCCTCAAAAACTTAACCGGCAGAAAGTATTTTTTTGAAAAAATCCCTAAGCCCCGGGGTCACAATTTCAGCAAAAATCTGACTTTTGGCAATTCACTCAAAAATGGTGCCAAAAGCTTGAAAATGCTCTCCTGAAAGGTTTGGCACTCAAAACAGAAGTCTTTTTATCCCAGGACAAGAAATCAGCCCTCAAAAACTTAACCGGCAGAAAATATTTTTTTGAAAAAATCCCTAAAGCCCCGGGGTCACAATTTCAGCAAAAATCTGACTTTTGGCAATTCACTCAAAAATGGTGCCAAAAGCTTGAAAATGCTCTCCTGAAAGGTTTGGCACTCGAAACAGAAGTCTTTTTATCCCAGGACAAGAAATCAGCCCTCAAAAACTTAACCGGCAGAAAATGTTTTTTGAAAAAATCCCTAAGCCCCGGGGTCACAATTTCAGCAAAAATCTGACTTTTGGCAATTCACTCAAAAATGGTGCCAAAAGCTTGAAAATGCTCTCCTGAAAGGTTTGGCACTCGAAACAGAAGGCTTTTTATCCCAGGACAAGAAATCAGCCCTCAAAAACTAAACCGGCAGAAAATATTTTTTGAAAAAATCCCTAAGCCCCGGGGTCACAATTTCAGCAAAAATCTGACTTTTGGCAATTCACTCAAAATGGTGCCAACCGGTTGCAAATGCTCCCCTGAAAGCTTTGGCGATGGAAACATAAGTCTTTTTATCCCAGGACAAGAAATCAGCCCTCAAAAACTTAACCGGCAGAAAATATTTTTTTGAAAAAATCCCTAAGCCCCGGGGTCACAATTTCAGCAAAAATCTGACTTTTGGCAATTCACTCAAAAATGGTGCCAAAAGCTTGAAAATGCTCTCCTGAAAGGTTTGGCACTCAAAACAGAAGGCTTTTTATCCCAGGACAAGAAATCAGCCCTCAAAAACTTAACCGGCAGAAAATATTTTTTTGAAAAAATCCCTAAGCCCCAGGGTCACAATTTCAGCAAAAATCTGACTTTTGGCAATTCACTCAAAAATGGTGCCAAAAGCTTGAAAATGCTCTCCTGAAAGGTTTGGCACTCGAAACAGAAGGCTTTTTATCCCAGGACAAGAAATCAGCCCTCAAAAACTTAACCGGCAGAAAATGTTTTTTTGAAAAAATCCCTAAGCCCCGGGGTCACAATTTCAGCAAAAATCTGACTTTTGGCAATTCACTCAAAAATGGTGCCAAAAGCTTGAAAATGCTCTCCTGAAAGGTTTGGCACTCGAAACAGAAGGCTTTTTATCCCAGGACAAAAAATCAGCCCTCAAAAACTAAACCGGCAGAAAATATTTTTTTGAAAAAATCCCTAAGCCCCGGGGTCACAATTTCAGCAAAAATCTGACTTTTGGCAATTCACTCAAAAATGGTGCCAAAAGCTTGAAAATGCTCTCCTGAAAGGTTTGGCACTCGAAACAGAAGGCTTTTTATCCCAGGACAAGAAATCAGCCCTCAAAAACTTAACCGGCAGAAAATATTTTTTTGAAAAAATCCCTAAGCCCAGGGGTCACAATTTCAGCAAAAATCTGACTTTTGGCAATTCACTCAAAAATGGTGCCAACCGGTTGCAAATGCTCCCCTGAAAGCTTTGGCGATGGAAACATAAGTCTTTTTATCCCAGGACAAGAAATCAGCCCTCAAGAACTTAACCGGCAGAAAATATTTTTTTGAAAAAATCCCTAAGCCCCGGGGTCACAATTTCAGCAAAAATCTGACTTTTGGCAATTCACTCAAAAATGGTGCCAAAAGCTTGAAAATGCTCTCCTGAAAGGTTTGGCACTCGAAACAGAAGGCTTTTTATCCCAGGACAAGAAATCAGCCCTCAAAAACTTAACCAGCAGAAAATATTTTTTTAAAAAAATCCCTAAGCCCCGGGGTCACAATTTCAGCAAAAATCTGACTTTTGGCAATTCACTCAAAAATGGTGCCAAAAGCTTGAAAATGCTCTCCTGAAAGGTTTGCACTCGAAACAGAAGGCTTTTTATCCCAGGACAAGAAATCAGCCCTCAAAAACTTAACCGGCAGAAAATATTTTTTTGAAAAAATCCCTAAGCCGCGGGGTCACAATTTCAGCAAAAATCTGACTTTTGGCAATTCACTCAAAAATGGTGCCAAAAGCTTGAAAATGCTCCCCTGAAAGCTTTGGCGATGGAAACAGAAGGCTTTTTATCCCAGGACAAGAAATCAGCCCTCAAAAACTTAACCGGCAGAAAGTATTTTTTTGAAAAAATCCCTAAGCCCCGGGGTCACAATTTCAGCAAAAATCTGACTTTTGGCAATTCACTCAAAAATGGTGCCAAAAGCTTGAAAATGCTCTCCTGAAAGGTTTGGCACTCAAAACAGAAGTCTTTTTATCCCAGGACAAGAAATCAGCCCTCAAAAACTTAACCGGCAGAAAATATTTTTTTGAAAAAATCCCTAAAGCCCCGGGGTCACAATTTCAGCAAAAATCTGACTTTTGGCAATTCACTCAAAAATGGTGCCAAAAGCTTGAAAATGCTCTCCTGAAAGGTTTGGCACTCGAAACAGAAGTCTTTTTATCCCAGGACAAGAAATCAGCCCTCAAAAACTTAACCGGCAGAAAATGTTTTTTTGAAAAAATCCCTAAGCCCCGGGGTCACAATTTCAGCAAAAATCTGACTTTTGGCAATTCACTCAAAAATGGTGCCAAAAGCTTGAAAATGCTCTCCTGAAAGGTTTGGCACTCGAAACAGAAGGCTTTTTATCCCAGGACAAGAAATCAGCCCTCAAAAACTAAACCGGCAGAAAATATTTTTTTGAAAAAATCCCTAAGCCCCGGGGTCACAATTTCAGCAAAAATCTGACTTTTGGCAATTCACTCAAAAATGGTGCCAAAAGCTTGAAAATGCTCTCCTGAAAGGTTTGGCACTCGAAACAGAAGGCTTTTTATCCCAGGACAAGAAATCAGCCCTCAAAAACTTAACCGGCAGAAAATATTTTTTTGAAAAAATCCCTAAGCCCAGGGGTCACAATTTCAGCAAAAATCTGACTTTTGGCAATTCACTCAAAAATGGTGCCAACCGGTTGCAAATGCTCCCCTGAAAGCTTTGGCGATGGAAACATAAGTCTTTTTATCCCAGGACAAGAAATCAGCCCTCAAAAACTTAACCGGCAGAAAATATTTTTTTGAAAAAATCCCTAAGCCCCGGGGTCACAATTTCAGCAAAAATCTGACTTTTGGCAATTCACTCAAAAATGGTGCCAAAAGCTTGAAAATGCTCTCCTGAAAGGTTTGGCACTCAAAACAGAAGGCTTTTTATCCCAGGACAAGAAATCAGCCCTCAAAAACTTAACCAGCAGAAAATATTTTTTTAAAAAAATCCCTAAGCCCCGGGGTCACAATTTCAGCAAAAATCTGACTTTTGGCAATTCACTCAAAAATGGTGCCAAAAGCTTGAAAATGCTCTCCTGAAAGGTTTGGCACTCGAAACAGAAGGCTTTTTCTCCCAGGACAAGAAATCAGCGCTCAAAAACTTAACCGGCAGAAAATATTTTTTTGAAAAAATCCCTAAGCCCCGGGGTCACAATTTCAGCAAAAATCTGACTTTTGGCAATTCACTCAAAAATGGTGCCAAAAGCTTGAAAATGCTCCCCTGAAAGCTTTGGCGATGGAAACAGAAGGCTTTTTATCCCAGGACAAGAAATCAGCCCTCAAAAACTTAACCGGCAGAAAGTATTTTTTTGAAAAAATCCCTAAACCCCGGGGTCACAATTTCAGCAAAAATCTGACTTTTGGCAATTCACTCAAAAATGGTGCCAAAAGCTTGAAAATGCTCTCCTGAAAGGTTTGGCACTCAAAACAGAAGTCTTTTTATCCCAGGACAAGAAATCAGCCCTCAAAAACTTAACCGGCAGAAAATATTTTTTTGAAAAAATCCCTAAAGCCCCGGGGTCACAATTTCAGCAAAAATCTGACTTTTGGCAATTCACTCAAAAATGGTGCCAAAAGCTTGAAAATGCTCTCCTGAAAGGTTTGGCACTCGAAACAGAAGGCTTTTTATCCCACTACAAGAAATCAGCCCTCAAAAACTTAACCGGCAGAAAATGTTTTTTTGAAAAAATCCCTAAGCCCCGGGGTCACAATTTCAGCAAAAATCTGACTTTTGGCAATTCACTCAAAAATGGTGCCAAAAGCTTGAAAATGCTCCACTGAAAGTTTTAGCGATGGAAACATAAGTCTTTTTATCCCAGGACAAGAAATCAGCCCTCAAAAACTTAACCGGCAGAAAATATTTTTTTGAAAAAATCCCTAAGCCCCGGGGTCACAATTTCAGCAAAAATCTGACTTTTGGCAATTCACTCAAAAATGGTGCCAAAAGCTTGAAAATGCTCTCCTGAAAGTTTGGCACTCGAAACAGAAGGCTTTTTATCCCAGGACAAGAAATCAGCCCTCAAAAACTTAACCGGCAGAAAGTATTTTTTTGAAAAAATCCCTAAACCCCGGCGTCACAATTTCAGCAAAAATCTGACTTTTGGCAATTCACTCAAAAATGGTGCCAAAAGCTTGAAAATGCTCTCCTGAAAGGTTTGGCACTCAAAACAGAAGTCTTTTTATCCCAGGACAAGAAATCAGCCCTCAAAAACTTAACCGGCAGAAAATATTTTTTTGAAAAAATCCCTAAAGCCCCGGGGTCACAATTTCAGCAAAAATCTGACTTTTGGCAATTCACTCAAAAATGGTGCCAAAAGCTTGAAAATGCTCTCCTGAAAGGTTTGGCACTCGAAACAGAAGGCTTTTTATCCCAGGACAAGAAATCAGCCCTCAAAAACTTAACCGGCAGAAAATATTTTTTTGAAGAAATCCCTAAGCCCCGGGGTCACAATTTCAGCAAAAATCTGACTTTTGGCAATTCACTCAAAAATGGTGCCAAAAGCTTGAAAATGCTCTCCTGAAAGGTTTGGCACTCAAAACAGAAGTCTTTTTATCCCAGGACAAGAAATCAGCCCTCAAAAACTTAACCGGCAGAAAAAGTTTTTTTGAAAAAATCCCTAAGCCCCGGGGTCACAATTTCAGCAAAAATCTGACTTTTGGCAATTCACTCAAAAATGGTGCCAAAAGCTTGAAAATGCTCCCCTGAAAGCTTTGGCGATGGAAACATAAGTCTTTTTATCCCAGGACAAGAAATCAGCCCTCAAAAACTTAACCGGCAGAAAATATTTTTTGAAAAAATCCCTAAGCCCCGGGGTCACAATTTCAGCAAAAATCTCACTTTTGGCAATTCACTCAAAAATGGTGCCAAAAGCTTGAAAATGCTCTCCTGAAAGTTTGGCACTCGAAACAGAAGGCTTTTTATCCCAGGACAAGAAATCAGCCCTCAAAAACTTAACCGGCAGAAAGTATTTTTTTGAAAAAATCCCTAAACCCCAGGGTCACAATTTCAGCAAAAATCTGACTTTTGGCAATTCACTCAAAAATGGTGCCAAAAGCTTGAAAATGCTCTCCTGAAAGGTTTGGCACTCAAAACAGAAGTCTTTTTATCCCAGGACAAGAAATCAGCCCTCAAAAACTTAACCGGCAGAAAATATTTTTTTGAAAAAATCCCTAAAGCCCCGGGGTCACAATTTCAGCAAAAATCTGACTTTTGGCAATTCACTCAAAAATGGTGCCAAAAGCTTGAAAATGCTCTCCTGAAAGGTTTGGCACTCGAAACAGAAGGCTTTTTATCCCAGGACAAGAAATCAGCCCTCAAAAACTTAACCGGCAGAAAATATTTTTTTGAAAAAATCCCTAAGCCCCGGGGTCACAATTTCAGCAAAAATCTGACTTTTGGCAATTCACTCAAAAATGGTGCCAAAAGCTTGAAAATGCTCTCCTGAAAGGTTTGGCACTCAAAACAGAAGTCTTTTTATCCCAGGACAAGAAATCAGCCCTCAAAAACTTAACCGGCAGAAAATGTTTTTTTGAAAAAATCCCTTAGCCCCGGGGTCACAATTTCAGCAAAAATCTGACTTTTGGCAATTCACTCAAAAATGGTACCAAAAGCTTGAAAATGCTCTCCTGAATGGTTTGGCACTCGAAACAGAAGGCTTTTTATCCCAGGACAAGAAATCAGCCCTCATAAACTTAACCGGCAGAAAATATTTTTTTGAAAAAATCCCTAAGCCCCGGGGTCACAATTTCAGCAAAAATCTGACTTTTGGCAATTCACTCAAAAATGGTGCCAAAAGCTTGAAAATGCTCTCCTGAAATGTTTGGCACTCGAAACAGAAGGCTTTTTATCCCAGGACAAGAAATCAGCCCTCAAAAACTTAACCGGCAGAAAATATTTTTTTGAAAAAATCCCTAAGCCCCGGGGTCACAATTTCAGCAAAAATCTGACTTTTGGCAATTCACTCAAAAATGGTGCCAAAAGCTTGAAAATGCTCTCCTGAAAGGTTTGGCACTCAAAACAGAAGTCTTTGTATCCCAGGACAAGAAATCAGCCCTCAAAAACTTAACCGGCAGAAAATATTTTTTTGAAAAAATCCCTAAGCCCCGGGTCACAATTTCAGCAAAAATCTGACTTTTGCCAATTCACTCAAAAATGGTGCCAAAAGCTTGAAAATTCTCTCCTGAAAGGTTTGGCACTCGAAACAGAAGGCTTTTTATCCCAGGACAAGAAATCAGCCCTCAATAACTTAACCGGCAGAAAATATTTTTTTGAAAAAATCCCTAAGCCCCGGGGTCACAATTTCAGCAAAATCTGACTTTTGCCAATTCACTCAAAAATGGTGCCAAAAGCTTGAAAATGCTCTCCTGAAAGGTTTGGCACTCGAAACAGAAGGCTTTTTATCCCAGGACAAGAAATCAGCCCTCAAAACTTAACCGGCAGAAAATATTTTTTGAAAAAATCCCTAAGCCCCGGGGTCACAATTTCAGCAAAAATCTGACTTTTGGCAATTCACTCAAAAATGGTGCCAAAAGCTTGAAAATGCTCTCCTGAAAGGTTTGGCACTCGAAACAGAAGTCTTTTTATCCCAGGACAAGAAATCAGCCCTCGTAAACTTAACCGGAAGAAAATATTTTTTTTGAAAAAATCCCTAAGCCCCGGGTCACAATTTCAGCAAAATCTGACTTTTGGCAATTCACTCAAAATGGTGCCAAAAGCTTGAAAATGCTCTCCTGAAAGGTTTGGCACTCAAAACAGAAGGGCTTTTTATGCCAGGACAAGAAATCAGCCCTCAAAAACTTAACCGGCAGAAAATATTTTTTTGAAAAAATCCCTAAGCCCCGGGGTCACAATTTCAGCAAAAATCTGACTTTTGGCAATTCACTCAAAAATGGTGCCAAAAGCTTGAAAATGCTCTCCTGAAATGTTCGGCACTCGAAACAGAAGGCTTTTTATCCCAGGACAAGAAATCAGCCTCAAAAACTTAACCGGAAGAAAATATTTTTTTGAAAAAATCCTAAACCCCGGGGTCACAATTTCAGCAAAAATCTGACTTTTGGCAATTCACTCAAAAATGGTGCCAAAAGCTTGAAAATGCTCTTCTGAAAGGTTTGGCACTTGAAACAGAAGGCTTTTTATCCCAGGACAAGAAATCAGCCATCAAAAACTTAACCGGCAGAAAATATTTTTTGAAAAAATCCCTAAGCCCGGGTTCACAATTTCAGCAAAAATCTGACTTTTGGCAATTCACTCAAAAATGGTGCCAACCGGTTGCAAATGCTCCCCTGAAAGCTTTGGCGATTGAAACAGAAGTCTTTTTATCCCAGGACAAGAAATCAGCCCTCAAAAACTTAACCGGCAGAAAATATTTTTTTGAAAAAATCCCTAAGCCCCGGGGTCACAATTTCAGCAAAAATCTGACTTTGCCAATTCACTCAAAAATGCTGCCAAAAGCTTGAAAATGCTCTCCTGAAAGGTTTGGCACTCAAAACAGAAGTCTTTTTATCCCAGGACAAGAAATCAGCCATCAAAACTTAACCGGCAGAAATATTTTTTTGAAAAAATCCCTAAGCCCCGGGGTCACAATTTCAGCAAAAATCTGACTTTTGGCAATTCACTCAAAAATTGTGCCAAAAGCTTGAAAATGCTCTCCTGAAAGGTTTGGCACTCGAAACAGAAGGCTTTTTATCCCAGGACAAGAAATCAGCCCTCAAAAAACTTAACCGGCAGAAAATATTTTTTTGAAAAAATCCCTAAACCCCGGGGTCACAATTTCAGCAAAATCTGACTTTTGGCAATTCACTCAAAAATGGTGCCAAAAGCTTGAAAATGCTCTCCTGAAAGGTTTGGCACTCGAAACAGAAGGCTTTTTATCCCAGGACAAGAAATCAGCCCTCAAAAACTTAACCGGCAGAAATATTTTTTTGAAAAAATCCCTAAGCCCCGGGGTCACAATTTCAGCAAAAATCTGACTTTGGCAATTCACTCAAAAATGGTGCCAAAAGCTTGAAAATGCTCTCCTGAAAGGTTTGGCACTCGAAAAAGAAGTCTTTTTATCCCAGGACAAGAAATCAGCCCTCGTAAACTTAACCGGAAGAAAATATTTTTTTGAAAAATCCCTAAGCCCCGGGGTCACAATTTCAGCAAAAATCTGACTTTGGCAATTCACTCAAAATGGTGCCAAAAGCTTGAAAATGCTCCCCTGAAAGCTTTGGCGATGGAAACATAAGTCTTTGTATCCAGGACAAGAAATCAGCCCTCAAAAACTTAACCGCAGAAAATATTTTTTTGAAAAAATCCCTAAGCCCCGGGGTCACAATTTCAGCAAAAATCTGACTTTTGGCAATTCACTCAAAAATGGTGCCAACCGGTTGCAAATGCTCCCCTGAAAGCTTTGGCGATTGAAACAGAAGTCTTTTTATCCCAGGACAAGAAATCAGCCCTCAATAACTTAACCGGCAGAAAATATTTTTTTGAAAAAATCCCTAAGCCCCGGGGTCACAATTTCAGCAAAAATCTGACTTTTGCCAATTCACTCAAAAATGGTGCCAAAAGCTTGAAAATGCTCTCCTGAAAGGTTTGGCACTCGAAACAGAAGGCTTTTTATCCCAGGACAAGAAATCAGCCCTCAAAAACTTAACCGGCAGAAAATATTTTTTTGAAAAAATCCCTAAGCCCCGGGGTCACAATTTCAGCAAAAATCTGACTTTTGGCAATTCACTCAAAAATGGTGCCAAAAGCTTGAAAATGCTCTCCTGAAAGGTTTGGCGATGGAAAAAGAAGGCCTTTTATCACAGGACAAGAAATCAGCCCTCAAAAACTTAACCGCAGAAAATATTTTTTTGAAAAAATCCCTAAGGCCCGGGGTCACAATTTCAGCAAAAATCTGACTTTTGGCAATTCACTCAAAAATGGTGCCAACCGGTTGCAAATGCTCCCCTGAAAGCTTTGGCGATTGAAACAGAAGTCTTTTTATCCCAGGACAAGAAATCAGCCCTCAATAACTTAACCGGCAGAAAATATTTTTTTGAAAAAATCCCTAAGCCCCGGGGTCACAATTTCAGCAAAAATCTGACTTTTGCCAATTCACTCAAAAATGGTGCCAAAAGCTTGAAAATTCTCTCCTGAAAGGTTTGGCACTCGAAACAGAAGGCTTTTTATCCCAGGACAAGAAATCAGCCCTCAAAAACTAAACCGGCAGAAAATATTTTTTTGAAAAAATCCCTAAGCCCCGGGTTCACAATTTCAGCAAAAATCTGACTTTTGGCAATTCACTCAAAAATGGTGCCAACCGGTTGCAAATGCTCCCCTGAAAGCTTTGGCGATTGAAACAGAAGTCTTTTTATCCCAGGACAAGAAATCAGCCCTCAAAAACTTAACCGGCAGAAAATATTTTTTTGAAAAAATCCCTAAGCCCCGGGGTCACAATTTCAGCAAAAATCTGACTTTTGCCAATTCACTCAAAAGTGGTGCCAAAAGCTTGAAAATTCTCTCCTGAAAGGTTTGGCACTCGAAACAGAAGGCTTTTTATCCCAGGACAAGAAATCAGCCCTCAAAAACTTAACCGGCAGAAAATATTTTTTTGAAAAAATCCCTAAGCCCCGGGGTCACAATTTCAGCAAAAATCTGACTTTTGGCAATTCACTCAAAAATGGTGCCAAAAGCTTGAAAATGCTCTCGTGAAAGGTTTGGCACTCGAAACATAAGGCTTTTTATCCCAGGACAAGAAATCAGCCCTCAAAAACTAAACCGGCAGAAAATATTTTTTTGAAAAAATCCCTAAGCCCCGGGTTCACAATTTCAGCAAAATCTAACTTTTGGCAATTCACTCAAAAATGGTGCCAACCGGTTGCAAATGCTCCCCTGAAAGCTTTGGCGATTGAAACAGAAGTCTTTTTATCCCAGGACAAGAAATCAGCCCTCAATAACTTAACCGGCAGAAAATATTTTTTTGAAAAAATCCCTAAGCCCCGGGGTCACAATTTCAGCAAAAATCTGACTTTTGCCAATTCACTCAAAAATGGTGCCAAAAGCTTGAAAATTCTCTCCTGAAAGGTTTGGCACTCGAAACAGAAGGCTTTTTATCCCAGGACAAGAAATCAGCCCTCAAAAACTAAACCGGCAGAAAATATTTTTTTGAAAAAATCCCTAAGCCCCGGGGTCACAATTTTTGCAATAATCTGACTTTTGCCAATTCACTCAAAAATGGTGCCAAAAGCTTGAAAATGCTCTCCTGAAAGGTTTGGCGATGGAAAAAGAACGCTTTTTATCATAGGACAAGAAATCAGCCCTCAAAAACTAAACCGGCAGAAAATATTTTTTTGAAAAAATCCCTAAGCCCCGGGGTCACAATTTCAGCAAAAATCTGACTTTTGGCAATTCACTCAAAAATGGTGCCAAAAGCTTGAAAATGCTCTCCTGAAAGGTTTGGCACTCGAAACAGAAGGCTTTTTATCCCAGGACAAGAAATCAGCCCTCAAAAACTTAACTGCAGAAAATATTTTTTTGAAAAAATCCCTAAGCCCCGGGGTCACAATTTCCGCAAAAATCTGACTTTTGCCAATTCACTCAAAAATGGTGCCAAAAGCTTGAAAATTCTCTCCTGAAAGGTTTGGCACTCGAAACAGAAGTCTTTTTATCCCAGGACAAGAAATCAGCCCTCAAAAACTTAACCGGCAGAAAATATTTTTTTGAAAAAATCCCTAAGCCCCGGGGTCACAATTTCAGCAAAAATCTGACTTTTGCCAATTCACTCAAAAGTGGTGCCAAAAGCTTGAAAATTCTCTCCTGAAAGGTTTGGCACTCGAAACAGAAGGCTTTTTATCCCAGGACAAGAAATCAGCCCTCAAAAACTTAACCGGCAGAAAATATTTTTTTGAAAAAATCCCTAAGCCCCGGGGTCACAATTTCAGCAAAAATCTGACTTTTGGCAATTCACTCAAAAATGGTGCCAAAAGCTTGAAAATGCTCTCGTGAAAGGTTTGGCACTCGAAACATAAGGCTTTTTATCCCAGGACAAGAAATCAGCCCTCAAAAACTAAACCGGCAGAAAATATTTTTTTGAAAAAATCCCTAAGCCCCGGGTTCACAATTTCAGCAAAAATCTGACTTTTGGCAATTCACTCAAAAATGGTGCCAACCGGTTGCAAATGCTCCCCTGAAAGCTTTGGCGATTGAAACAGAAGTCTTTTTATCCCAGGACAAGAAATCAGCCCTCAATAACTTAACCGGCAGAAAATATTTTTTTGAAAAAATCCCTAAGCCCCGGGGTCACAATTTCAGCAAAAATCTGACTTTTGCCAATTCACTCAAAAATGGTGCCAAAAGCTTGAAAATTCTCTCCTGAAAGGTTTGGCACTCGAAACAGAAGGCTTTTTATCCCAGGACAAGAAATCAGCCCTCAAAAACTAAACCGGCAGAAAATATTTTTTTGAAAAAATCCCTAAGCCCCGGGGTCACAATTTTTGCAATAATCTGACTTTTGCCAATTCACTCAAAAATGGTGCCAAAAGCTTGAAAATGCTCTCCTGAAAGGTTTGGCGATGGAAAAAGAACGCTTTTTATCATAGGACAAGAAATCAGCCCTCAAAAACTAAACCGGCAGAAAATATTTTTTTGAAAAAATCCCTAAGCCCCGGGGTCACAATTTCAGCAAAAATCTGACTTTTGGCAATTCACTCAAAAATGGTGCCAAAAGCTTGAAAATGCTCTCCTGAAAGGTTTGGCACTCGAAACAGAAGGCTTTTTATCCCAGGACAAGAAATCAGCCCTCAAAAACTTAACTGCAGAAAATATTTTTTTGAAAAAATCCCTAAGCCCCGGGGTCACAATTTCCGCAAAAATCTGACTTTTGCCAATTCACTCAAAAATGGTGCCAAAAGCTTGAAAATTCTCTCCTGAAAGGTTTGGCACTCGAAACAGAAGGCTTTTTATCCCAGGACAAGAAATCAGCCCTCAAAAACTAAACCGGCAGAAAATATTTTTTTGAAAAAATCCCTAAGCCCCGGGGTCACAATTTCAGCAAAAATCTGACTTTTGGCAATTCACTCAAAAATGGTGCCAACCGGTTGTAAATGCTCCCCTGAAAGCTTTGGCGATGGAAACAGAAGGCTTTTTATCCCAGGACAAGAAATCAGCCCTCAAAAACTTAACCGGCAGAAAATATTTTTTTGAAAAAATCCCTAAACCCCGGGGTCACAATTTCAGCAAAAATCTGACTTTTGGCATTTCACTCAAAAATGGTGCCAGAAACTTGAAAATGCTCTTCTGAAAGGTTTGGCACTCGAAACAGAAGGCTTTTTATCACAGGACAAGAAATCAGCCATCAAAAACTTAACCGGCAGAAAATATTTTTTTGAAAAAATCCCTAAGCCCCGGGTTCACAATTTCAGCAAAAATCTGACTTTTGGCAATTCACTCAAAAATGGTGCCAACCGGTTGCAAATGCTCCCCTGAAAGCTTTGGCGATTGAAACAGAAGTCTTTTTATCCCAGGACAAGAAATCAGCCCTCAAAAACTTAACCGGCAGAAAATATTTTTTTGAAAAAATCCCTAAGCCCCGGGGTCACAATTTCAGCAAAAATCTGACTTTTCGCAATTCACTCAAAAATGGTGCCAGAAACTTGAAAATGCTCTCCTGTAAGGTTTGGCACTCGAAACAGAAGGCTTTTTATCCCAGGACAAGAAATCAGCCATCAAAAACTTAACCGGCAGAAAATATTTTTTTGAAAAAATCCCTAAGCCCCGGGGTCACAATTTCAGCAAAAATCTGACTTTTGGCAATTCACTCAAAAATTGTGCCAAAAGCTTGAAAATGCTCTCCTGAAAGGTTTGGCACTCGAAACAGAAGGCTTTTTATCCCAGGACAAGAAATCAGCCCTCAAAAACTTAACCGGCAGAAAATATTTTTTTGAAAAAATCCCTAAACCCCGGGGTCACAATTTCAGCAAAAATCTGACTTTTGCCAATTCACTCAAAAATGCTGCCAAAAGCTTGAAAATGCTCTCCTGAAAGGTTTGGCACTCGAAACAGAAGGCTTTTTATCCCAGGACAAGAAATCAGCCCTCGTAAACTTAACCGGAAGAAAATATTTTTTTGAAAAAATCCCTAAGCCCCGGGGTCACAATTTCAGCAAAAATCTGACTTTTGGCAATTCACTCAAAAATGGTGCCAAAAGCTTGAAAATGCTCTCCTGAAATGTTCGGCACTCGAAACAGAAGTCTTTTTATCCCAGGACAAGAAATCAGCCATCAAAAACTTAACCGGCAGAAAATATTTTTTTGAAAAAATCCCTAAGCCCCGGGGTCACAATTTCAGCAAAAATCTGACTTTTGGCAATTCACTCAAAAATGGTGCCAAAAGCTTGAAAATGCTCTCCTGAAAGGTTTGGCGATGGAAAAATAAGGCCTTTTATCACAGGACAAGAAATCAGCCCTCAAAAACTTAACCGCAGAAAATATTTTTTTGAAAAAATCCCTAAGCCCCGGGGTCACAATTTCAGCAAAAATCTGACTTTTGGCAATTCACTCAAAAATGGTGCCAACCGGTTGCAAATGCTCCCCTGAAAGCTTTGGCGATGGAAACATAAGTCTTTGTATCCCAGGACAAGAAATCAGCCCTCAAAAACTTAACCGCAGAAAATATTTTTTTGAAAAAATCCCTAAGCCCCGGGGTCACAATTTCAGCAAAAATCTGACTTTTGGCAATTCACTCAAAAATGGTGCCAACCGGTTGCAAATGCTCCCCTGAAAGCTTTGGCGATTGAAACAGAAGTCTTTTTATCCCAGGACAAGAAATCAGCCCTCAATAACTTAACCGGCAGAAAATATTTTTTTGAAAAAATCCCTAAGCCCCGGGGTCACAATTTCAGCAAAAATCTGACTTTTGCCAATTCACTCAAAAATGGTGCCAAAAGCTTGAAAATGCTCTCCTGAAAGGTTTGGCACTCGAAAAAGAAGGCTTTTTATCCCAGGACAAGAAATCAGCCCTCAAAAACTTAACCGGCAGAAAATATTTTTTTGAAAAAATCCCTAAGCCCCGGGGTCACAATTTCAGCAAAAATCTGACTTTTGGCAATTCACTCAAAAATGGTGCCAAAAGCTTGAAAATGCTCTCCTGAAAGGTTTGGCGATGGAAAAAGAAGGCCTTTTATCACAGGACAAGAAATCAGCCCTCAAAAACTTAACCGCAGAAAATATTTTTTTGAAAAAATCCCTAAGCCCCGGGGTCACAATTTCAGCAAAAATCTGACTTTTGGCAATTCACTCAAAAATGGTGCCAACCGGTTGCAAATGCTCCCCTGAAAGCTTTGGCGATTGAAACATAAGTCTTTTTATCCCAGGACAAGAAATCAGCCCTCAATAACTTAACCGGCAGAAAATATTTTTTTGAAAAAATCCCTAAGCCCCGGGGTCACAATTTCAGCAAAAATCTGACTTTTGCCAATTCACTCAAAAATGGTGCCAAAAGCTTGAAAATGCTCTCCTGAAAGGTTTGGCACTCGAAACAGAAGGCTTTTTATCCCAGGACAAGAAATCAGCCCTCAAAAACTAAACCGGCAGAAAATATTTTTTTGAAAAAATCCCTAAGCCCCGGGTTCACAATTTCAGCAAAAATCTGACGTTTGGCAATTCACTCAAAAATGGTGCCAACCGGTTGCAAATGCTCCCCTGAAAGCTTTGGCGATTGAAACAGAAGTCTTTTTATCCCAGGACAAGAAATCAGCCCTCAAAAACTTAACCGGCAGAAAATATTTTTTTGAAAAAATCCCTAAGCCCCGGGGTCACAATTTCAGCAAAAATCTGACTTTTGCCAATTCACTCAAAAGTGGTGCCAAAAGCTTGAAAATTCTCTCCTGAAAGGTTTGGCACTCGAAACAGAAGGCTTTTTATCCCAGGACAAGAAATCAGCCCTCAAAAACTTAACCGGCAGAAAATATTTTTTTGAAAAAATCCCTAAGCCCCGGGGTCACAATTTCAGCAAAAATCTGACTTTTGGCAATTCACTCAAAAATGGTGCCAAAAGCTTGAAAATGCTCTCGTGAAAGGTTTGGCACTCGAAACATAAGGCTTTTTATCCCAGGACAAGAAATCAGCCCTCAAAAACTAAACCGGCAGAAAATATTTTTTTGAAAAAATCCCTAAGCCCCGGGTTCACAATTTCAGCAAAAATCTAACTTTTGGCAATTCACTCAAAAATGGTGCCAACCGGTTGCAAATGCTCCCCTGAAAGCTTTGGCGATTGAAACAGAAGTCTTTTTATCCCAGGACAAGAAATCAGCCCTCAATAACTTAACCGGCAGAAAATATTTTTTTGAAAAAATCCCTAAGCCCCGGGGTCACAATTTCAGCAAAAATCTGACTTTTCGCAATTCACTCAAAAATGGTGCCAAAAGCTTGAAAATGCTCTCCTGAAAGGTTTGGCACTCGAAACAGAAGGCTTTTTATCCCAGGACAAGAAATCAGCCCTCAAAAACTTAACTGGCAGAAAATATTTTTTTGAAAAAATCCCTAAGCCCCGGGGTCACAATTTCAGCAAAAATCTGACTTTTGGCAATTCACTCAAAAATGGTGCCAAAAGCTTGAAAATGCTCTCCTGAAAGGTTTGGCACTCAAAACAGAAGTCTTTTTATCCCAGGACAAGAAATCAGCCCTCAAAAACAAAACCGGCAGAAAATATTTTTTTGAAAAAATCCCTAAGCCCCGGGGTCACAATTTCAGCAAAAATCTGACTTTTGCCAATTCACTCAAAAATGGTGCCAAAAGCTTGAAAATGCTCTCCTGAAAGGTTTGGCGATGGAAAAAGAAGGCTTTTTATCATAGGACAAGAAATCAGCCCTCAAAAACTAAACCGGCAGAAAATATTTTTTTGAAAAAATCCCTAAGCCCCGGGGTCAGAATTTCAGCAAAAATCTGACTTTTGGCAATTCACTCAAAAATGGTGCCAAAAGCTTGAAAATGCTCTCCTGAAAGGTTTGGCACTCGAAACAGAAGGCTTTTTATCCCAGGACAAGAAATCAGCCCTCAAAAACTTAACTGCAGAAAATATTTTTTTGAAAAAATCCCTAAGCCCCGGGGTCACAATTTCCGCAAAAATCTGACTTTTGCCAATTCACTCAAAAATGGTGCCAAAAGCTTGAAAATTCTCTCCTGAAAGGTTTGGCACTCGAAACAGAAGGCTTTTTATCCCAGGACAAGAAATCAGCCCTCAAAAACTTAACCGGCAGAAAATATTTTTTTGAAAAAATCCCTAAGCCCCGGGGTCACAATTTCAGCAAAAATCTGACTTTTGGCATTTCACTCAAAAATGGTGCCAGAAACTTGAAAATGCTCTTCTGAAAGTTTTGGCACTCGAAATAGAAGGCTTTTTATCCCAGGACAAGAAATCAGCCCTCAAAAATTTAACCGGCAGAAAATATTTTTTTGAAAAAATCCCTAAGCTCCGGGGTCACAATTTCAGAAAAATCTGACTTTTGGCAATTCACTCAAAAATGGTGCCAAAACCTTGAAAATGCTCCCCTGAAAGGTTTGGCACTCAAAACAGAAGTCTTTTTATCCCAGGACAAGAAATCAGCCCTCAAAAACTTAACCGGCAGAAAATATTTTTTTGAAAAAATCCCTAAGCCCCGGGGTCACAATTTCAGCAAAAATCTGACTTTTGGCAATTCACTCAAAAATGGTGCCAACCGGTTGCAAATGCTCCACTGAAAGTTTTAGCGATGGAAACAGAAGTCTTTTTATCCCAGGACAAGAAATCAGCCCTCAAAAACTTAACAGGCAGAAAATATTTTTTTAAAAAAATCCCTAAGCCCCGGGGTCACAATTTCAGCAAAAATCTGACTTTTGCCAATTCACTCAAAAATGGTGCCAAAAGCTTGAAAATTCTCTCCTGAAAGGTTTGGCACTCGAAACAGAAGTCTTTTTATCCCAGGACAAGAAATCAGCCCTCAAAAACTTAAGCGGCAGAAAATATTTTTTTGAAAAAATCCCTAAGCCCCGGGGTCACAATTTCAGCAAAAATCTGACTTTTGGCAATTCACTCAAAAATGGTACCAAAAGCTTGAAAATGCTCTCCTGAAAGGTTTGGCACTCGAAACAGAAGTCTTTTTATCCCAGGACAAGAAATCAGCCCTCAAAAACTTAACCGGCAGAAAATATTTTTTTGAAAAAATCCCTAAGCCCCGGGGTCACAATTTCAGCAAAAATCTGACTTTTGGCATTTCACTCAAAAATGGTGCCAGAAACTTGAAAATGCTCTTCTGAAAGTTTTGGCACTCGAAATAGAAGGCTTTTTATCCCAGGACAAGAAATCAGCCCTCAAAAATTTAACCGGCAGAAAATATTTTTTTGAAAAAAATACCTAAGCTCCGGGGTCACAATTTCAGAAAAATCTGACTTTTGGCAATTCACTCAAAAATGGTGCCAAAACCTTGAAAATGCTCCCCTGAAAGGTTTGGCACTCAAAACAGAAGTCTTTTTATCCCAGGACAAGAAATCAGCCCTCAAAAACTTAACCGGCAGAAAATATTTTTTTGAAAAAATCCCTAAGCCCCGGGGTCACAATTTCAGCAAAAATCTGACTTTTGGCAATTCACTCAAAAATGGTGCCAAAAGCTTGAAAATGCTCTCGTGAAAGGTTTGGCACTCGAAACAGAAGGTTTTTTATCCCAGGACAAGAAATCAGCCCTCAAAAACTTAACAGGCAGAAAATATTTTTTTGAAAAAATCCCTAAGCCCCGGGGTCACAATTTCAGCAAAAATCTGACTTTTGCCAATTCACTCAAAAATGGTGCCAAAAGCTTGAAAATTCTCTCCTGAAAGGTTTGGCACTCGAAACAGAAGACTTTTTATCCCAGGACAAGAAATCAGCCCTCAAAAACTTAACTGGCAGAAAATATTTTTTTGAAAAAATCCCTAAGCCCCGGGGTCACAATTTCAGCAAAAATCTGACTTTTGTCAATTCACTCAAAAATGGTGCCCAAAGCTTGAAAATGCTCTTCTGAAAGGTTTGGCGATGGAAAAAGAAGGCTTTTTATCACAGGACAAGAAATCAGCCCTCAAAAACTTAACCGCAGAAAATATTTTTTTGAAAAAATCCCTAAGCCCCGGGGTCACAATTTCAGCAAAAATCTGACTTTTGGCAATTCATTCAAAAATGGTGCCAAAAGCTTGAAAATCCTCTCCTGAAAGGTTTGGCGATGGAAAAAGAAGGCTTTTTATCCCAGGACAAGAAATCAGCCCTCAAAAACTTAACCGCAGAAAATATTTTTTTGAAAAAATCCCTAAGCCCCGCGGGGGGGTCACAATTTCAGCAAAAATCTGACTTTTGGCAGTTCACTCAAAAATGGTGCCAGAAACTTGAAAATGCTCTTCTGAAAGGTTTGGCACTCGAAACAGAAGGCTTTTTATCCCAGGACAAGAAATCAGCCCTCAAAAACTTAACAGGCAGAAAATATTTTTTTGAAAAAATCCCTAAGCCCCGGGGTCACAATTTCAGCAAAAATCTGACTTTTGGCAATTCACTCAAAAATGGTGCCAAAAGCTTGAAAATGCTCTCCTGAAAGGTTTGGCGATGGAAACAGAAGGCTTTTTATCCCAGGACAAGAAATCAGCCCTCAAAAACTTAACCGGCAGAAAATATTTTTTTGAAAAAATCCTTAAGCCCCGGGGTCACAATTTCAGCAAAAATCTGACTTTTGGCAATTCACTCAAAAATGGTGCCAAAAGCTTGAAAATGCTCTCCTGAAAGGTTTGGCGATGGAAAAAGAAGGCTTTTTATCACAGGACAAGAAATCAGCCCTCAAAAAATTAACCGCAGAAAATATTTTTTTGAAAAAATCCCTAAGCCCCGGGGTCACAATTTCAGCAAAAATCTGACTTTTGGCAATTCACTCAAAAGTGGTGCCAACCGGTTGCAAATGCTCCCCTGAAAGCTTTGGCGATTGAAACAGAAGTCTTTTTATCCCAGGACAAGAAATCAGCCCTCAAAAACTTAACCGGCAGAAAATATTTTTTTGAAAAAATCCCTAAGCCCCGGGGTCACAATTTCAGCAAAAATCTGACTTTTGCCAATTCACTCAAAAGTGGTGCCAAAAGCTTGAAAATTCTCTCCTGAAAGGTTTGGCACTCGAAACAGAAGGCTTTTTATCCCAGGACAAGAAATCAGCCCTCAAAAACTTAACCGGCAGAAAATATTTTTTTGAAAAAATCCCTAAGCCCCGCCCGGGGTCACAATTTCAGCAAAAATCTGACTTTTGCCAATTCACTCAAAAATGGTGCCAAAAGCTTGAAAATTCTCTCCTGAAAGGTTTGGCACTCGAAAGAGAAGGCTTTTTATCCCAGGACAAGAAATCAGCCCTCAAAAACTTAACCGGCAGAAAATATTTTTTTGAAAAAATCCCTAAGCCCCGGGTTCACAATTTCAGCAAAAATCTGACTTTTGGCAATTCACTCAAAAATGGTGCCAACCGTTTGCAAATGCTCCCCTGAAAGCTTTGGCGATTGAAACAGAAGTCTTTTTATCCCAGGACAAGAAATCAGCCCTCAAAAACTTAACCGGCAGAAAATATTTTTTTGAAAAAATACCTAAGCCCCGGGGTCACAATTTCAGCAAAAATCTGACTTTTGCCAATTCACTCAAAAATGCTGCCAAAAGCTTGAAAATGCTCTCCTGAAAGGTTTGGCACTCGAAACAGAAGGCTTTTTATCCCAGGACAAGAAATCAGCCCTCAAAAACTTAACCGGCAGAAAATATTTTTTTGAAAAAATCCCTAAGCCCTGGGGTCACAATTTCAGCAAAAATCTGACTTTTGCCAATTCACTCAAAAATGGTGCCAAAAGCTTGAAAATTCTCTCCTGAAAGGTTTGGCACTCAAAACAGAAGTCTTTTTATCCCAGGACAAGAAATCAGCCCTCAAAAACTTAACCGGCAGAAAATATTTTTTTGAAAAAATCCATAAGCCCCGGGGTCACAATTTCAGCAAAAATCTGACTTTTGGCAATTCACTCAAAAATGGTGCCAAAAGCTTGAAAATGCTCTCCTGAAATGTTCGGCACTCGAAACAGAAGGCTTTTTATCCCAGGACAAGAAATCAGCCCTCAAAAACTTAACTGCAGAAAATATTTTTTTGAAAAAATCCATAAGCCCCGGGGTCACAATTTCCGGAAAAATCTGACTTTTGGCAATTCACTCAAAAATGGTGCCAAAAGCTTGAAAATGCTCACCTGAAAGGTTTGGAACTCGAAACAGAAGGCTTTTTATCACAGGACAAGAAATCAGCCCTCAAAAACTTAACCGGCAGAAAATATTTTTTTGAAAAAATCCCTAAGCCCCGGGGTCACAATTTCAGCAAAAATCTGACTTTTTGCAATTCACTCAAAAATGGTGCCAGAAACTTGAAAATGCTCTTCTGAAAGGTTTGGCACTCGAAACAGAAGGCTTTTTATCCCAGGACAAGAAATCAGCCCTCAAAAACTAAACCGGCAGAAAATATTTTTTTGAAAAAATCCCTAAGCCCCGGGGTCACAATTTCAGCAAAAATCTGACTTTTGGCAATTCACTCAAAAATGGTGCCAAAAGCTTGAAAATGCTCTCCTGAAAGGTTTGGCACTCGAAACATAAGGCTTTTTATCCCAGGACAAGAAATCAGCCCTCAAAAACTTAAGCGGCAGAAAATATTTTTTTGAAAAAATCCCTAAGCCCCGGGGTCACAATTTCAGCAAAAATCTGACTTTTGCCAATTCACTCAAAAATGGTGCCAAAAGCTTGAAAATGCTCTCCTGAAAGGTTTGGCGATGGAAAAAGAAGGCTTTTTATCACAGGACAAGAAATCAGCCCTCAAAAACTAAACCGGCAGAAAATATTTTTTTGAAAAAATCCCTAAGCCCCGGGGTCACAATTTCAGCAAAAATCTGACTTTTGGCAATTCACTCAAAAATGGTGCCAAAAGCTTGAAAATGCTCTCCTGAAAGGTTTGGCACTCGAAACATAAGGCTTTTTATCCCAGGACAAGAAATCAGCCCTCAAAAACTTAAGCGGCAGAAAATATTTTTTTGAAAAAATCCCTAAGCCCCGGGGTCACAATTTCAGCAAAAATCTGACTTTTGCCAATTCACTCAAAAATGGTGCCAAAAGCTTGAAAATGCTCTCCTGAAAGGTTTGGCGATGGAAAAAGAAGGCTTTTTATCACAGGACAAGAAATCAGCCCTCAAAAACTAAACCGGCAGAAAATATTTTTTTGAAAAAATCCCTAAGCCCCGGGGTCACAATTTCAGCAAAAATCTGACTTTTGGCAATTCACTCAAAAATGGTGCCAAAAGCTTGAAAATGCTCTCCTGAAAGGTTTGGCACTCGAAACAGAAGTCTTTTTATCCCAGGACAAGAAATCAGCCCTCGTAAACTTAACCGGAAGAAAATATTTTTTTGAAAAAATCCCTAAGCCCCGGGGTCACAATTTCAGCAAAAATCTGACTTTTGGCAATTCACTCAAAAATGGTGCCAAAAGCTTGAAAATGCTCTCCTGAAAGGTTTGGCACTCAAAACAGAAGGCTTTTTATCCCAGGACAAGAAATCAGCCCTCAAAAACTTAACCGGCAGAAAATATTTTTTTGAAAAAATCCATAAGCCCCGGGGTCACAATTTCAGCAAAAATCTGACTTTTGGCAATTCACTCAAAAATGGTGCCAAAAGCTTGAAAATGCTCTCCTGAAATGTTCGGCACTCGAAACAGAAGGCTTTTTATCCCAGGACAAGAAATCAGCCCTCAAAAACTTAACCGGCAGAAAATATTTTTTTGAAAAAATCCATAAGCCCCGGGGTCACAATTTCAGCAAAAATCTGACTTTTGGCAATTCACTCAAAAATGGTGCCAAAAGCTTGAAAATGCTCTCCTGAAATGTTCGGCACTCGAAACAGAAGGCTTTTTATCCCAGGACAAGAAATCAGCCCTCAAAAACTTAACCGGAAGAAAATATTTTTTTGAAAAAATCCCTAAACCCCGGGGTCACAATTTCAGCAAAAATCTGACTTTTGGCAATTCACTCAAAAATGGTGCCAAAAGCTTGAAAATGCTCCCCTGAAAGCTTTGGCGATGGAAACATAAGTCTTTGTATCCCAGGACAAGAAATCAGCCCTCAAAAACTTAACCGGCAGAAAATATTTTTTTGAAAAAATCCCTAAGCCCCGGGGGTCACAATTTCAGCAAAAATCTGACTTTTGGCAATTCACTCAAAAATGGTGCCAAAAGCTTGAAAATGCTCTCCTGAAAGGTTTGGCACTCAAAACAGAAGTCTTTTTATCCCAGGACAAGAAATCCGCCCTCAAAAACTTAAGCGGCAGAAAATATTTTTTTGAAAAAATCCCTAAGCCCCGGGGTCACAATTTCAGCAAAAATCTGACTTTTGGCAATTCACTTAAAAATGGTACCAAAAGCTTGAAAATGCTCTTCTGAAAGGTTTGGCACTCGAAACAGAAGGCTTTTTATCCCAGGACAAGAAATCAGCCCTCAAAAACTTAACCGGCAGAAAATATTTTTTTGAAAAAATCCCTAAACCCCGGGGTCACAATTTCATCAAAAATCTGACTTTTGGCAATTCACTCAAAAATGGTGCCAAAAGCTTGAAAATGCTCTCCTGAAAGGTTTGGCACTCAAAACAGAAGGCTTTTTATCCCAGGACAAGAAATCAGCCCTCAAAAACTTAACCGGCAGAAAATATTTTTTTGAAAAAATCCCTAAGCCCCGGGGTCACAATTTCAGCAAAAATCTGACTTTTGGCAATTCACTCAAAAATGGTGCCAAAAGCTTGAAAATGCTCTCCTGAAAGGTTTGGCACTCGAAACAGAAGGCTTTTTATCCCAGGACAAGAAATCAGCCCTCGTAAACTTAACCGGAAGAAAATATTTTTTTGAAAAAATCCCTAAGCCCCGGGGTCACAATTTCAGCAAAAATCTGACTTTTGGCAATTCACTCAAAAATGGTGCCAAAAGCTTGAAAATGCTCTCCTGAAAGGTTTGGCACTCAAAACAGAAGGCTTTTTATCCCAGGACAAGAAATCAGCCCTCAAAAACTTAACCGGCAGAAAATATTTTTTTGAAAAAATCCATAAGCCCCGGGGTCACAATTTCAGCAAAAATCTGACTTTTGGCAATTCACTCAAAAATGGTGCCAAAAGCTTGAAAATGCTCTCCTGAAATGTTCGGCACTCGAAACAGAAGGCTTTTTATCCCAGGACAAGAAATCAGCCCTCAAAAACTTAACCGGAAGGAAATATTTTTTTGAAAAAATCCCTAAACCCCGGGGTCACAATTTCAGCAAAAATCTGACTTTTGGCAATTCACTCAAAAATGGTGCCAAAAGCTTGAAAATGCTCCCCTGAAAGCTTTGGCGATGGAAACATAAGTCTTTGTATCCCAGGACAAGAAATCAGCCCTCAAAAACTTAACCGGCAGAAAATATTTTTTTGAAAAAATCCCTAAGCCCCGGGGGTCACAATTTCAGCAAAAATCTGACTTTTGCCAATTCACTCAAAAATGGTGCCAAAAGCTTGAAAATGCTCTTCTGAAAGGTTTGGCACTTGAAACAGAAGGCTTTTTATCACAGGACAAGAAATCAGCCATCAAAAACTTAACCGGCAGAAAATATTTTTTTGAAAAAATCCCTAAGCCCCGGGGTCACAATTTCAGCAAAAATCTGACTTTTGCCAATTCACTCAAAAATGGTGCCAAAAGCTTGAAAATGCTCTCCTGAAAGGTTTGGCGATGGAAAAAGAAGGCTTTTTATCCCAGGACAAGAAATCAGCCCTCAAAAACTTAACCGGCAGAAAATATTTTTTTGAAAAAATCCCTAAGCCCCGGGGTCACAATTTCAGCAAAAATCTGACTTTTGGCAATTCACTTAAAAATGGTACCAAAAGCTTGAAAATGCTCTTCTGAAAGGTTTGGCACTCGAAACAGAAGGCTTTTTATCCCAGGACAAGAAATCAGCCCTCAAAAACTTAACCGGCAGAAAATATTTTTTTGAAAAAATCCCTAAACCCCGGGGTCACAATTTCATCAAAAATCTGACTTTTGGCAATTCACTCAAAAATGGTGCCAAAAGCTTGAAAATGCTCTCCTGAAAGGTTTGGCACTCAAAACAGAAGGCTTTTTATCCCAGGACAAGAAATCAGCCCTCAAAAACTTAACCGGCAGAAAATATTTTTTTGAAAAAATCCCTAAGCCCCGGGGTCACAATTTCAGCAAAAATCTGACTTTTGGCAATTCACTCAAAAATGGTGCCAAAAGCTTGAAAATGCTCTCCTGAAAGGTTTGGCACTCGAAACAGAAGTCTTTTTATCCCAGGACAAGAAATCAGCCCTCGTAAACTTAACCGGAAGAAAATATTTTTTTGAAAAAATCCCTAAGCCCCGGGGTCACAATTTCAGCAAAAATCTGACTTTTGGCAATTCACTCAAAAACGGTGCCAAAAGCTTGAAAATGCTCTCCTGAAAGGTTTGGCACTCAAAACAGAAGGCTTTTTATCCCAGGACAAGAAATCAGCCCTCAAAAACTTAACCGGCAGAAAATATTTTTTTGAAAAAATCCCTAAGCCCCGGGGTCACAATTTCAGCAAAAATCTGACTTTTGGCAATTCACTCAAAAATGGTGCCAAAAGCTTGAAAATGCTCTCCTGAAATGTTCGGCACTCGAAACAGAAGGCTTTTTATCCCAGGACAAGAAATCAGCCCTCAAAAACTTAACCGGAAGGAAATATTTTTTTGAAAAAATCCCTAAACCCCGGGGTCACAATTTCAGCAAAAATCTGACTTTTGGCAATTCACTCAAAAATGGTGCCAAAAGCTTGAAAATGCTCCCCTGAAAGCTTTGGCGATGGAAACATAAGTCTTTGTATCCCAGGACAAGAAATCAGCCCTCAAAAACTTAACCGGCAGAAAATATTTTTTTGAAAAAATCCCTAAGCCCCGGGGGTCACAATTTCAGCAAAAATCTGACTTTTGGCAATTCACTCAAAAATGGTGCCAAAAGCTTGAAAATGCTCTTCTGAAAGGTTTGGCACTTGAAACAGAAGGCTTTTTATCACAGGACAAGAAATCAGCCATCAAAAACTTAACCGGCAGAAAATATTTTTTTGAAAATATCCCTAAGCCCCGGGTTCACAATTTCAGCAAAAATCTGACTTTTGGCAATTCACTCAAAAATGGTGCCAACCGGTTGCAAATGCTCCCCTGAAAGCTTTGGCGATTGAAACAGAAGTCTTTTTATCCCAGGACAAGAAATCAGCCCTCAAAAACTTAACCGGCAGAAAATATTTTTTTGAAAAAATCCCTAAGCCCCGGGGTCACAATTTCAGCAAAAATCTGACTTTTGCCAATTCACTGAAAAATGCTGCCAAAAGCTTGAAAATGCTCTCCTGAAAGGTTTGGCACTCGAAACAGAAGGCTTTTTATCCCAGGACAAGAAATCAGCCCTCAAAAACTTAACCGGCAGAAAATATTTTTTTGAAAAAATCCCTAAGCCCCGGGGTCACAATTTCAGCAAAAATCTGACTTTTGCCAATTCACTCAAAAATGGTGCCAAAAGCTTGAAAATGCTCTCCTGAAAGGTTTGGCGATGGAAAAAGAAGGCTTTTTATCCCAGGACAAGAAATCAGCCCTCAAAAACTTAACCGGCAGAAAATATTTTTTTTTGAAAAAATCCCTAAGCCCCGGGGTCACAATTTCAGCAAAAATCTGACTTTTGCCAATTCACTCAAAAATGGTGCCAAAAGCTTGAAAATGCTCTCCTGAAAGGTTTGGCACTCGAAACAGAAGGCTTTTTATCCCAGGACAAGAAATCAGCCCTCAAAAACTTAACCGGCAGAAAATATTTTTTTGAAAAAATCCCTAAGCCCCGGGGTCACAATTTCAGCAAAAATCTGACTTTTGGCAATTCACTCAAAAATGGTGCCAAAAGCTTGAAAATGCTCTCCTGAAAGGTTTGGCACTCAAAACAGAAGTCTTTTTATCCCAGGACAAGAAATCAAACCCTCAAAAACTTAACCGGCAGAAAATATTTTTTTGAAAAAATCCTTAAGCCCCGGGGTCACAATTTCAGCAAAAATCTGACTTTTGGCAATTCACTCAAAAATGGTGCCAAAAGCTTGAAAATGCTCTCCTGAAAGGTTTGGCGATGGAAAAAGAAGGCTTTTTATCACAGGACAAGAAATCAGCCCTCAAAAACTTAACCGCAGAAAATATTTTTTTGAAAAAATCCCTAAGCCCCGGGGTCACAATTTCAGCAAAAATCTGACTTTTGGCAATTCACTCAAAAATGCTGCCAACCGGTTGCAAATGCTCCCCTGAAAGCTTTGGCGATTGAAACAGAAGTCTTTTTATCCCAGGACAAGAAATCAGCCCTCAATAACTTAACCGGCAGAAAATATTTTTTTGAAAAAATCCCTAAGCCCCGGGGTCACAATTTCAGCAAAAATCTGACTTTTGCCAATTCACTCAAAAATGGTGCCAAAAGCTTGAAAATTCTCTCCTGAAAGGTTTGGCACTCGAAACAGAAGGCTTTTTATCCCAGGACAAGAAATCAGCCCTCAAAAACTAAACCGGCAGAAAATATTTTTTTGAAAAAATCCCTAAGCCCCGGGTTCACAATTTCAGCAAAAATCTGACTTTTGGCAATTCACTCAAAAATGGTGCCAACCGGTTGCAAATGCTCCCCTGAAAGGTTTGGCGATGGAAAAAGAAGGCTTTTTATCCCAGGACAAGAAATCAGCCCTCAAAAACTTAACCGGCAGAAAATATTTTTTTGAAAAAATCCCTAAGCCCCGGGGTCACAATTTCAGCAAAAATCTGACTTTTGCCAATTCACTCAAAAATGGTGCCAAAAGCTTGAAAATGCTCTCCTGAAAGGTTTGGCACTCGAAACAGAAGGCTTTTTATCCCAGGACAAGAAATCAGCCCTCAAAAACTTAACCGGCAGAAAATATTTTTTTGAAAAAATCCCTAAGCCCTGGGGTCACAATTTCAGCAAAAATCTGACTTTTGGCAATTCACTCAAAAATGGTGCCAAAAGCTTGAAAATGCTCTCCTGAAAGGTTTGGCACTCAAAACAGAAGTCTTTTTATCCCAGGACAAGAAATCAGCCCTCAAAAACTTAACCGGCAGAAAATATTTTTTTGAAAAAATCCTTAAGCCCCGGGGTCACAATTTCAGCAAAAATCTGACTTTTGGCAATTCACTCAAAAATGGTGCCAAAAGCTTGAAAATGCTCTCCTGAAAGGTTTGGCGATGGAAAAAGAAGGCTTTTTATCACAGGACAAGAAATCAGCCCTCAAAAACTTAACCGCAGAAAATATTTTTTTGAAAAAATCCCTAAGCCCCGGGGTCACAATTTCAGCAAAAAACTGACTTTTGGCAATTCACTCAAAAATGGTGCCAACCGGTTGCAAATGCTCCCCTGAAAGCTTTGGCGATTGAAACAGAAGTCTTTTTATCCCAGGACAAGAAATCAGCCCTCAATAACTTAACCGGCAGAAAATATTTTTTTGAAAAAATCCCTAAGCCCCGGGGTCACAATTTCAGCAAAAATCTGACTTTTGCCAATTCACTCAAAAATGGTGCCAAAAGCTTGAAAATGCTCTCGTGAAAGGTTTGGCACTCGAAACAGAAGGCTTTTTATCCCAGGACAAGAAATCAGCCCTCAAAAACTAAACCGGCAGAAAATATTTTTTTGAAAAAATCCCTAAGCCCCGGGTTCACAATTTCAGCAAAAATCTGACTTTTGGCAATTCACTCAAAAATGGTGCCAACCGGTTGCAAATGCTCCCCTGAAAGCTTTGGCGATTGAAACAGAAGTCTTTTTATCCCAGGACAAGAAATCAGCCCTCAAAAACTTAACCGGCAGAAAATATTTTTTTGAAAAAATCCCTAAGCCCCGGGATCACAATTTCAGCAAAAATCTGACTTTTGGCAATTCACTCAAAAATGGTGCCAAAAGCTTGAAAATGCTCTCGTGAAAGGTTTGGCACTCGAAACATAAGGCTTTTTATCCCAGGACAAGAAATCAGCCCTCAAAAACTAAACCGGCAGAAAATATTTTTTTGAAAAAATCCCTAAGCCCCGGGTTCACAATTTCAGCAAAAATCTAACTTTTGGCAATTCACTCAAAAATGGTGCCAACCGGTTGCAAATGCTCCCCTGAAAGCTTTGGCGATTGAAACAGAAGTCTTTTTATCCCAGGACAAGAAATCAGCCCTCAATAACTTAACCGGCAGAAAATATTTTTTTGAAAAAATCCCTAAGCCCCGGGGTCACAATTTCAGCAAAAATCTGACTTTTGGCAATTCACTCAAAAATGCTGCCAAAAGCTTGAAAATGCTCTCGTGAAAGGTTTGGCACTCGAAACAGAAGGCTTTTTATCCCAGGACAAGAAATCAGCCCTCAAAAACTAAACCGGCAGAAAATATTTTTTTGAAAAAATCCCTAAGCCCCGGGTTCACAATTTCAGCAAAAATCTGACTTTTGGCAATTCACTCAAAAATGGTGCCAAAAGCTTGAAAATGCTCTCCTGAAAGGTTTGGCACTCAAAACAGAAGTCTTTTTATCCCAGGACAAGAAATCAGCCCTCAAAAACAAAACCGGCAGAAAATATTTTTTTGAAAAAATCCCTAAGCCCCGGGGTCACAATTTCAGCAAAAATCTGACTTTTGCCAATTCACTCAAAAATGGTGCCAAAAGCTTGAAAATGCTCTCCTGAAAGGTTTGGCGATGGAAAAAGAAGGCTTTTTATCACAGGACAAGAAATCAGCCCTCAAAAACTAAACCGGCAGAAAATATTTTTTTGAAAAAATCCCTAAGCCCCGGGGTCACAATTTCAGCAAAAATCTGACTTTTGGCAATTCACTCAAAAATGGTGCCAAAAGCTTGAAAATGCTCTCCTGAAAGGTTTGGCACTCGAAACAGAAGGCTTTTTATCCCAGGACAAGAAATCAGCCCTCAAAAACTTAACTGCAGAAAATATTTTTTTGAAAAAATCCCTAAGCCCCGGGGTCACAATTTCAGCAAAAATCTGACTTTTGCCAATTCACTCAAAAATGGTGCCAAAAGCTTGAAAATGCTCTCCTGAAAGGTTTGGCGATGGAAAAAGAAGGCTTTTTATCACAGGACAAGAAATCAGCCCTCAAAAACTAAACCGGCAGAAAATATTTTTTTGAAAAAATCCCTAAGCCCCGGGGTCACAATTTCAGCAAAAATCTGACTTTTGGCAATTCACTCAAAAATGGTGCCAAAAGCTTGAAAATGCTCTCCTGAAAGGTTTGGCACTCGAAACAGAAGGCTTTTTATCCCAGGACAAGAAATCAGCCCTCAAAAACTTAACTGCAGAAAATATTTTTTTGAAAAAATCCCTAAGCCCCGGGGTCACAATTTCCGCAAAAATCTGACTTTTGCCAATTCACTCAAAAATGGTGCCAAAAGCTTGAAAATGCTCTCCTGAAAGGTTTGGAACTCGAAACAGAAGGCTTTTTATCATAGGACAAGAAATCAGCCCTCAAAAACTTAACCGGCAGAAAATATTTTTTTGAAAAAATCCCTAAGCCCCGGGGTCACAATTTCAGCAAAAATCTGACTTTTGGCAATTCACTCAAAAATGGTGCCAGAAACTTGAAAATGCTCTTCTGAAAGGTTTGGCACTCGAAACAGAAGGCTTTTTATCCCAGGACAAGAAATCAGCCACCAAAAACTTAACCGGCAGAAAATTTTTTTTGAAAAAATCCCTAAGCCCCGGGGTCACAATTTCCGCAAAAATCTGACTTTTGCCAATTCACTCAAAAATGGTGCCAAAAGCTTGAAAATGCTCTCCTGAAAGGTTTGGCGATGGAAAGAGAAGGCTTTTTATCACAGGACAAGAAATCAGCCCTCAAAAACTTAACCGGCAGAAAATATTTTTTTGAAAAAATCCTAAGCCCCGGGGTCACAATTTCAGCAAAAATCTGACTTTTCGCAATTCACTCAAAAATGGTGCCAGAAACTTGAAAATGCTCTTCTGTAAGGTTTGGCACTCGAAACAGAAGGCTTTTTATCCCAGGACAAGAAATCAGCACTCAAAAACTAAACCGGCAGAAAATATTTTTTTGAAAAAATCCCTAAGCCCCGGGGTCACAATTTCAGCAAAAATCTGACTTTTGGCAATTCACTCAAAAATGGTGCCAACCGGTTGTAAATGCTCCCCTGAAAGCTTTGGCGATGGAAACAGAAGTCTTTTTATCCCAGGACAAGAAATCAGCCCTCAAAAACTTAAGCGGCAGAAAATATTTTTTTGAAAAAATCCCTAAGCCCCGGGGTCACAATTTCAGCAAAAATCTGACTTTTGGCAATTCACTCAAAAATGGTACCAAAAGCTTGAAAATGCTCTCCTGAAAGGTTTGGCACTCGAAACAGAAGGCTTTTTATCCCAGGACAAGAAATCAGCCCTCAAAAACTTAACCGGCAGAAAATATTTTTTTGAAAAAATCCCTAAGCCCCGGGGTCACAATTTCAGCAAAAATCTGACTTTTGGCATTTCACTCAAAAATGGTGCCAGAAACTTGAAAATGCTCTTCTGAAAGTTTTGGCACTCGAAATAGAAGGCTTTTTATCCCAGGACAAGAAATCAGCCCTCAAAAATTTAACCGGCAGAAAATATTTTTTTGAAAAAATCCCTAAGCTCCGGGGTCACAATTTCAGAAAAATCTGACTTTTGGCAATTCACTCAAAAATGGTGCCAAAACCTTGAAAATGCTCCCCTGAAAGGTTTGGCACTCAAAACAGAAGTCTTTTTATCCCAGGACAAGAAATCAGCCCTCAAAAACTTAACCGGCAGAAAATATTTTTTTGAAAAAATCCCTAAGCCCCGGGGTCACAATTTCAGCAAAAATCTGACTTTTGGCAATTCACTCAAAAATGGTGCCAAAAGCTTGAAAATGCTCTCGTGAAAGGTTTGGCACTCGAAACAGAAGGTTTTTTATCCCAGGACAAGAAATCAGCCCTCAAAAACTTAACAGGCAGAAAATATTTTTTTGAAAAAATCCCTAAGCCCCGGGGTCACAATTTCAGCAAAAATCTGACTTTTGCCAATTCACTCAAAAATGGTGCCAAAAGCTTGAAAATTCTCTCCTGAAAGGTTTGGCACTCGAAACAGAAGTCTTTTTATCCCAGGACAAGAAATCAGCCCTCAAAAACTTAAGCGGCAGAAAATATTTTTTTGAAAAAATCCCTAAGCCCCGGGGTCACAATTTCAGCAAAAATCTGACTTTTGGCAATTCACTCAAAAATGCTGCCAAAAGCTTGAAAATGCTCTCCTGAAAGGTTTGGCACTCGAAACAGAAGGCTTTTTATCCCAGGACAAGAAATCAGCCCTCAAAAACTTAACCAGCAGAAAATATTTTTTTGAAAAAATCCCTAAGCCCCGGGGTCACAATTTCAGCAAAAATCTGACTTTTGGCATTTCACTCAAAAATGGTGCCAGAAACTTGAAAATGCTCTTCTGAAAGTTTTGGCACTCGAAATAGAAGGCTTTTTATCCCAGGACAAGAAATCAGCCCTCAAAAATTTAACCGGCAGAAAATATTTTTTTGAAAAAATCCCTAAGCTCCGGGGTCACAATTTCAGAAAAATCTGACTTTTGGCAATTCACTCAAAAATGGTGCCAAAACCTTGAAAATGCTCCCCTGAAAGGTTTGGCACTCAAAACAGAAGTCTTTTTATCCCAGGACAAGAAATCAGCCCTCAAAAATTTAACCGGCAGAAAATATTTTTTTGAAAAAATCCCTAAGCCCCGGGGTCACAATTTCAGCAAAAATCTGACTTTTGGCAATTCACTCAAAAGTGGTGCCAACCGGTTGCAAATGCTCCCCTGAAAGCTTTGGCGATTGAAACAGAAGTCTTTTTATCCCAGGACAAGAAATCAGCCCTCAAAAACTTAACCGGCAGAAAATATTTTTTTGAAAAAATCCCTAAGCCCCGGGGTCACAATTTCAGCAAAAATCTGACTTTTGCCAATTCACTCAAAAATGCTGCCAAAAGCTTGAAAATGCTCTCCTGAAAGGTTTGGCACTCGAAACAGAAGGCTTTTTATCCCAGGACAAGAAATCAGCCCTCAAAAACTTAACCGGCAGAAAATATTTTTTTGAAAAAATCCCTAAGCCCCGGGGTCACAATTTCAGCAAAAATCTGACTTTTGCCAATTCACTCAAAAATGGTGCCAAAAGCTTGAAAATGCTCTCCTGAAAGGTTTGGCGATGGAAAAAGAAGGCTTTTTATCCCAGGACAAGAAATCAGCCCTCAAAAACTTAACCGGCAGAAAATATTTTTTTGAAAAAATCCCTAAGCCCCGGGGTCACAATTTCAGCAAAAATCTGACTTTTGGCAATTCACTTAAAAATGGTACCAAAAGCTTGAAAATGCTCTTCTGAAAGGTTTGGCACTCGAAACAGAAGGCTTTTTATCCCAGGACAAGAAATCAGCCCTCAAAAACTTAACCGGCAGAAAATATTTTTTTGAAAAAATCCCTAAACCCCGGGGTCACAATTTCATCAAAAATCTGACTTTTGGCAATTCACTCAAAAATGGTGCCAAAAGCTTGAAAATGCTCTCCTGAAAGGTTTGGCGATGGAAAAAGAAGGCTTTTTATCACAGGACAAGAAATCAGCCCTCAAAAACTTAACCGGCAGAAAATATTTTTTTGAAAAAATCCCTAAGCCCCGGGGTCACAATTTCAGCAAAAATCTGACTTTTGGCAATTCACTCAAAAATGGTGCCAAAAGCTTGAAAATGCTCTCCTGAAAGGTTTGGCACTCGAAACAGAAGTCTTTTTATCCCAGGACAAGAAATCAGCCCTCGTAAACTTAACCGGAAGAAAATATTTTTTTGAAAATATCCCTAAGCCCCGGGGTCACAATTTCAGCAAAAATCTGACTTTTGGCAATTCACTCAAAAATGGTGCCAAAAGCTTGAAAATGCTCTTCTGAAAGGTTTGGCACTTGAAACAGAAGGCTTTTTATCACAGGACAAGAAATCAGCCATCAAAAACTTAACCGGCAGAAAATATTTTTTTGAAAATATCCCTAAGCCCCGGGTTCACAATTTCAGCAAAAATCTGACTTTTGGCAATTCACTCAAAAATGGTGCCAACCGGTTGCAAATGCTCCCCTGAAAGCTTTGGCGATTGAAACAGAAGTCTTTTTATCCCAGGACAAGAAATCAGCCCTCAAAAACTTAACCGGCAGAAAATATTTTTTTGAAAAAATCCCTAAGCCCCGGGGTCACAATTTCAGCAAAAATCTGACTTTTGCCAATTCACTCAAAAATGCTGCCAAAAGCTTGAAAATGCTCTCCTGAAAGGTTTGGCACTCGAAACAGAAGGCTTTTTATCCCAGGACAAGAAATCAGCCCTCAAAAACTTAACCGGCAGAAAATATTTTTTTGAAAAAATCCCTAAGCCCCGGGGTCACAATTTCAGCAAAAATCTGACTTTTGCCAATTCACTCAAAAATGGTGCCAAAAGCTTGAAAATGCTCTCCTGAAAGGTTTGGCGATGGAAAAAGAAGGCTTTTTATCCCAGGACAAGAAATCAGCCCTCAAAAACTTAACCGGCAGAAAATATTTTTTTGAAAAAATCCCTAAGCCCCAGGGTCACAATTTCAGCAAAAATCTGACTTTTGGCAATTCACTCAAAAATGGTGCCAAAAGCTTGAAAATGCTCTCCTGAAAGGTTTGGCACTCGAAACAGAAGGCTTTTTATCCCAGGACAAGAAATCAGCCCTCAAAAACTTAACCGGCAGAAAATATTTTTTTGAAAAAATCCCTAAGCCCCGGGGTCACAATTTCAGCAAAAATCTGACTTTTGGCAATTCACTCAAAAATGGTGCCAAAAGCTTGAAAATGCTCTCCTGAAAGGTTTGGCGATGGAAAAAGAAGGCTTTTTATCACAAATCAAGAAATCAGCCCTCAAAAACTTAACCGGCAGAAAATATTTTTTTGAAAAAATCCTTAAGCCCCGGGGTCACAATTTCAGCAAAAATCTGACTTTTGGCAATTCACTCAAAAATGGTGCCAAAAACTTGAAAATGCTCTCCTGAAAGGTTTGGCGATGGAAAAAGAAGGCTTTTTATCACAGGACAAGAAATCAGCCCTCAAAAACTTAACCGCAGAAAATATTTTTTTGAAAAAATCCCTAAGCCCCGGGGTCACAATTTCAGCAAAAATCTGACTTTTGGCAATTCACTCAAAAATGGTGCCAACCGGTTGCAAATGCTCCCCTGAAAGCTTTGGCGATTGAAACAGAAGTCTTTTTATCCCAGGACAAGAAATCAGCCCTCAATAACTTAACCGGCAGAAAATATTTTTTTGAAAAAATCCCTAAGCCCCGGGGTCACAATTTCAGCAAAAATCTGACTTTTGGCATTTCACTCAAAAATGGTGCCAGAAACTTGAAAATGCTCTTCTGAAAGTTTTGGCACTCGAAATAGAAGGCTTTTTATCCCAGGACAAGAAATCAGCCCTCAAAAATTTAACCGGCAGAAAATATTTTTTTGAAAAAATCCCTAAGCTCCGGGGTCACAATTTCAGAAAAATCTGACTTTTGGCAATTCACTCAAAAATGGTGCCAAAACCTTGAAAATGCTCCCCTGAAAGGTTTGGCACTCAAAACAGAAGTCTTTTTATCCCAGGACAAGAAATCAGCCCTCAAAAATTTAACCGGCAGAAAATATTTTTTTGAAAAAATCCCTAAGCCCCGGGGTCACAATTTCAGCAAAAATCTGACTTTTGGCAATTCACTCAAAAGTGGTGCCAACCGGTTGCAAATGCTCCCCTGAAAGCTTTGGCGATTGAAACAGAAGTCTTTTTATCCCAGGACAAGAAATCAGCCCTCAAAAACTTAACCGGCAGAAAATATTTTTTTGAAAAAATCCCTAAGCCCCGGGGTCACAATTTCAGCAAAAATCTGACTTTTGCCAATTCACTCAAAAATGCTGCCAAAAGCTTGAAAATGCTCTCCTGAAAGGTTTGGCACTCGAAACAGAAGGCTTTTTATCCCAGGACAAGAAATCAGCCCTCAAAAACTTAACCGGCAGAAAATATTTTTTTGAAAAAATCCCTAAGCCCCGGGGTCACAATTTCAGCAAAAATCTGACTTTTGGCAATTCACTCAAAAATGGTACCAAAACCTTGAAAATGCTCTTCTGAAAGGTTTGGCACTCGAAACAGAAGGCTTTTTATCCCAGGACAAGAAATCAGCCCTCAAAAACTTAACCGGCAGAAAATATTTTTTTGAAAAAATCCCTAAACCCCGGGGTCACAATTTCATCAAAAATCTGACTTTTGGCAATTCACTCAAAAATGGTGCCAAAAGCTTGAAAATGCTCTCCTGAAAGGTTTGGCACTCAAAACAGAAGGCTTTTTATCCCAGGACAAGAAATCAGCCCTCAAAAACTTAACCGGCAGAAAATATTTTTTTGAAAAAATCCCTAAGCCCCGGGGTCACAATTTCAGCAAAAATCTGACTTTTGGCAATTCACTCAAAAATGGTGCCAAAAGCTTGAAAATGCTCTCCTGAAAGGTTTGGCACTCGAAACAGAAGTCTTTTTATCCCAGGACAAGAAATCAGCCCTCGTAAACTTAACCGGAAGAAAATATTTTTTTGAAAAAATCCCTAAGCCCCGGGGTCACAATTTCAGCAAAAATCTGACTTTTGGCAATTCACTCAAAAATGGTGCCAAAAGCTTGAAAATGCTCTCCTGAAAGGTTTGGCACTCAAAACAGAAGGCTTTTTATCCCAGGACAAGAAATCAGCCCTCAAAAACTTAACCGGCAGAAAATATTTTTTTGAAAAAATCCATAAGCCCCGGGGTCACAATTTCAGCAAAAATCTGACTTTTGGCAATTCACTCAAAAATGGTGCCAAAAGCTTGAAAATGCTCTCCTGAAATGTTCGGCACTCGAAACAGAAGGCTTTTTATCCCAGGACAAGAAATCAGCCCTCAAAAACTTAACCGGAAGGAAATATTTTTTTGAAAAAATCCCTAAACCCCGGGGTCACAATTTCAGCAAAAATCTGACTTTTGGCAATTCACTCAAAAATGGTGCCAAAAGCTTGAAAATGCTCCCCTGAAAGCTTTGGCGATGGAAACATAAGTCTTTGTATCCCAGGACAAGAAATCAGCCCTCAAAAACTTAACCGGCAGAAAATATTTTTTTGAAAAAATCCCTAAGCCCCGGGGGTCACAATTTCAGCAAAAATCTGACTTTTGGCAATTCACTCAAAAATGGTGCCAAAAGCTTGAAAATGCTCTTCTGAAAGGTTTGGCACTTGAAACAGAAGGCTTTTTATCACAGGACAAGAAATCAGCCATCAAAAACTTAACCGGCAGAAAATATTTTTTTGAAAATATCCCTAAGCCCCGGGTTCACAATTTCAGCAAAAATCTGACTTTTGGCAATTCACTCAAAAATGGTGCCAACCGGTTGCAAATGCTCCCCTGAAAGCTTTGGCGATTGAAACAGAAGTCTTTTTATCCCAGGACAAGAAATCAGCCCTCAAAAACTTAACCGGCAGAAAATATTTTTTTGAAAAAATCCCTAAGCCCCGGGGTCACAATTTCAGCAAAAATCTGACTTTTGGCAATTCACTCAAAAATGGTGCCAAAAGCTTGAAAATGCTCTCCTGAAAGGTTTGGCACTCAAAACAGAAGTCTTTTTATCCCAGGACAAGAAATCAGCCCTCAAAAACTTAACCGGCAGAAAATATTTTTTTGAAAAAATCCTTAAGCCCCGGGGTCACAATTTCAGCAAAAATCTGACTTTTGGCAATTCACTCAAAAATGGTGCCAAAAGCTTGAAAATGCTCTCCTGAAAGGTTTGGCGATGGAAAAAGAAGGCTTTTTATCACAGGACAAGAAATCAGCCCTCAAAAACTTAACCGCAGAAAATATTTTTTTGAAAAAATCCCTAAGCCCCGGGGTCACAATTTCAGCAAAAATCTGACTTTTGGCAATTCACTCAAAAATGGTGCCAACCGGTTGCAAATGCTCCCCTGAAAGCTTTGGCGATTGAAACAGAAGTCTTTTTATCCCAGGACAAGAAATCAGCCCTCAATAACTTAACCGGCAGAAAATATTTTTTTGAAAAAATCCCTAAGCCCCGGGGTCACAATTTCAGCAAAAATCTGACTTTTGCCAATTCACTCAAAAATGGTGCCAAAAGCTTGAAAATTCTCTCCTGAAAGGTTTGGCACTCGAAACAGAAGGCTTTTTATCCCAGGACAAGAAATCAGCCCTCAAAAACTAAACCGGCAGAAAATATTTTTTTGAAAAAATCCCTAAGCCCCGGGTTCACAATTTCAGCAAAAATCTGACTTTTGGCAATTCACTCAAAAATGGTGCCAACCGGTTGCAAATGCTCCCCTGAAAGCTTTGGCGATTGAAACAGAAGTCTTTTTATCCCAGGACAAGAAATCAGCCCTCAAAAACTTAACCGGCAGGAAATATTTTTTTGAAAAAATCCTTAAGCCCCGGGGTCACAATTTCAGCAAAAATCTGACTTTTGGCAATTCACTCAAAAATGGTGCCAAATGCTTGAAAATGCTCTCCTGAAAGGTTTGGCGATGGAAAAAGAAGGCTTTTTATCACAGGACAAGAAATCAGCCCTCAAAAACTTAACCGCAGAAAATATTTTTTTGAAAAAATCCCTAAGCCCCGGGGTCACAATTTCAGCAAAAATCTGACTTTTGGCAATTTACTCAAAAATGGTGCCAACCGGTTGCAAATGCTCCCCTGAAAGCTTTGGCGATTGAAACAGAAGTCTTTTTATCCCAGGACAAGAAATCAGCCCTCAATAACTTAACCGGCAGAAAATATTTTTTTGAAAAAATCCCTAAGCCCCGGGGTCACAATTTCAGCAAAAATCTGACTTTTGCCAATTCACTCAAAAATGGTGCCAAAAGCTTGAAAATTCTCTCCTGAAAGGTTTGGCACTCGAAACAGAAGGCTTTTTATCCCAGGACAAGAAATCAGCCCTCAAAAACTAAACCGGCAGAAAATATTTTTTTGAAAAAATCCCTAAGCCCCGGGTTCACAATTTCAGCAAAAATCTGACTTTTGGCAATTCACTCAAAAATGGTGCCAACCGGTTGCAAATGCTCCCCTGAAAGCTTTGGCGATTGAAACAGAAGTCTTTTTATCCCAGGACAAGAAATCAGCCCTCAAAAACTTAACCGGCAGAAAATATTTTTTTGAAAAAATCCCTAAGCCCCGGGGTCACAATTTCAGCAAAAATCTGACTTTTGCCAATTCACTCAAAAGTGGTGCCAAAAGCTTGAAAATTCTCTCCTGAAAGGTTTGGCACTCGAAACAGAAGGCTTTTTATCCCAGGACAAGAAATCAGCCCTCAAAAACTTAACCGGCAGAAAATATTTTTTTGAAAAAATCCCTAAGCCCCGGGGTCACAATTTCAGCAAAAATCTGACTTTTGCCAATTCACTCAAAAATGGTGCCAAAAG
>NW_027670054.1:0-40320 GCF_964188305.1 Podarcis bocagei
TTTTTTGAAAAAATCCCTTAGCCCCAGAGTCACAATTTCAGCAAAAATCTGACTTTTGGCAATTCACTCAAAAATGGTGCCAAAAGCTTGGAAATGCTCCCCTGAAAGGTTTGGCACTCGAAACAGAAGGCTTTTTATCACAGGACAAGAAATCAGCCCTCAAAAACTGAACCGGCAGAAAATATTTTTTTAAAAAAATCCCTAAGCCCCGGGGTCACAATTTCAGCAAAAATCTGACTTTTGGCAATTCACTCAAAAATGGTACCAAAAGCTTGAAAATGCTCTCCTCAAAGGTTTGGCAGTGGAAACAAAAGGCTTTTTATCACAGGACAAGAAATCAGCCCTCAAAAACTTAACCGACAAAAAACATTTTTTGAAAAAATCCCTAAGCCCCGGGGTCACAATTTCAGCAAAAATCTGACTTTTGGCAATTCACTCAAAAATGGTGCCAAAAGCTTGAAAGTGCACTCCTGAAAGGTTTGGCACTTGAAACAGAAGGCTTTTTATCACAGGACAAGAAATCAGCCCTGAAAAACTTAACCGACAAAAAACATTTTTTTGAAAAAATCCCTAAGCCCCGGGGTAACAATTTCAGCAAAAATCTGACTTTTGGCAATTCACTCAAAAAAGGTGCCAAAAGCTTGAAAGTTCTCACCTGAAAGGTTTGGCACTCGGAACAGAAGGCTTTTTATCACAGGACAAGAAATCAGCCCTCAAAAACTTAACTGCAGAAAATATTTTTTGAAATAATCCCTAAGCCCCGGGGTCACAATTTCAGCAAAAATCTGACTTTTGGCGATTCACTCAAAAATGGTGCCAAAAGCTTGAAAATGCTCTCCTGAAAGGTTTGGCACTCGAAACAGAAGGCATTTTATCACAGGACAAGAAATCAGCCCTCAAAAACTTAACCGACAAAAAACATTTTTTTGAAAAAATCCCTAAGCCCCGGGGTCACAATTTCAGCAAAAATCTGACTTTTGGCAATTCACTCAAAAATGGTGCCAAAAGCTTGAAAGTGCACTCCTGAAAGGTTTGGCACTTGAAACAGAAGGCTTTTTATCACAGGACAAGAAATCAGCCCTGAAAAACTTAACCGGCAGAAAATATTTTTTTGAAAAAATCCCTAAGCCCCGGGGTCACAATTTCAGCAAAAATCTGACTTTTGGCAATTCACTCAAAAATGGTGCCAAAAGCTTGCAAATGCTCCCATGAAAGGTTTGGCACTCGAAACAGAAGGGCTTTTTTTATCACAGGACAAGAAATCAGCCCTCAAAAACTTAACCGGCAGAAAATATTTTTTTGAAAAAATCTCTAAGCCCCGGGGTCACAATTTCAGCAAAAATCTGACTTTTGGCAATTCACTCAAAAATGGTGCCAAAAGCTTGAAAATGCTCTCCTGAAAGGTTTGGCACTTGAAACAGAAGGCTTTTTATCACAGGACAAGAAATCAGCCCTCAAAAAGTTAACCGGCAGAAAATATTTTTTTGAAAAAATCCCTAAGCCCCGGGGTCACAATTTCAGCAAAAATCTGACTTTTGGCAATTCACTCAAAAATGGTGCCAAAAGCTTGGAAATGCTCTCCTGAAAGGTTTGGCATTTGAAACAGAAGGCTTTTTATCACAGGAAAAGAAATCAGCCCTCAAAAACTGAACCGGCAGAAAATATTTTTTTGAAAAAATCCCTAAGCCAAGGGGTCACAATTTCAGTAAAAATCTGACATTTGGCAATTCACTCAAAAATGGTGCCAGAAGCTTGCAAGTGATCCCCTGAAAGCTTTGGCGATGGAAACAGAAGGCCTTTTATCACACGACAAGAAATCAGCCCTCAACAACTTAACCGGCGGAAAAGACTTTTTTGAAAAAAATCCCTAAGTCCCCGGGGTCACAATTTCAGCAAAAATCTGACATTTGGCAATTCACTCAAAAATGGTGCCAGAAGCTTGCAAATGATCCCCTGAAAGCTTTGGCGATGGAAACAGAAGGCCTTTTATCACAGGACAAGAAATCAGCCCTCAAAAACTTAACCGGCGGAAAAGACTTGTTTGAAAAAATCCCTAAGTCCCCGGGGTCCCAATTTCAGCCAAAATCTGACTTTTGGCAATTCACTCAAAAATGGTGCCAAAAACTTGAAAATGCTCTCCTGAAAGGATTGGCAGTCGAAACAGAAGGCTTTTTATCACAGAACAAGAAATCAGCCCTCGACAATTTAACCGGCAGAAAATATATTTTTTGAAAGAATCCCTAAGCCCCGGGATCACAATTTCAGCAAAAATCTGACTTTTGGCACTTCACTCAAAAATGGTGCCAAAAGCTTGAAAATGCTCTCCTGAAAGGTTTGATACTTGAAACAGAAGGCTTTTTATCACAGGACAAGAAATCAGCCCTCAGAAACTTAACCGGCAGAAAATATTTTTTTGAAATAATCCCTAAGCCCCAGGGTCACAATTTCAGCAAAAATCTGACTTTTGGCAATTCACTCAAAAATGGTGCCAAAAGCTTGGAAATGCTCTCCTGAAAGGTTTGATACTTGAAACAGAAGGCTTTTTATCACAGGACAAGAAATCATCCCTCAAAAACAGAACCGGCAGAAAATATTTTTTTGAAAAAATCCCTAAGCCCCGGGGTCACAATTTCAGCAAAAATCTGACTTTTGACAATTCACTCAAAAATGGTGCCAACTGGTTGCAAATGCTCCCCTGAAAGCTTTGGTGATGGAAACAGAAGGCTTTTTATCACAGGACAAGAAATCAGCCCTCAAAAACTTAACCGGCAGAAAATATTTTTTTGAAAAAATCCCTAAGCCCCGGGGTCACAATTTCAGCAAAAATCTGACTTTTGGCAATTCACTCAAAAATGGTGCCAAAAGCTTGAAAATGCTCTCCTGAAAGCTTTAGCGATGGAAACAGAAGGCTTTTTATCACAGGACAAGAAATCAGCTCTCAAAAACTTAACCGGCAGAAAATATTTTTTTGAAAAAATCCCTAAGCCCCGGGGTCACAATTTCAGCAAAAATCTGACTTTTGGCAATTCACTCAAAAATGGTGCCAAAAGCTTGGAAATGCTCTCCTGAAAGGTTTGGCACTCGAAACAGAAGGGCTTTTTTTATCACAGGACAAGAAATCAGCCCTCAAAAACTTAACCGGCAGAAAATATTTTTTTGAAAAAATCCCTAAGCCCCGGGGTCAAAATTTCAGGAAAAATCTGACTTTTGGCAATTCACTCAAAAATGGTGCCAACCCGTTGCAAATGCTCCCCTGAAAGCTTTGGCGATGGAAACAGAAGGCTTTTTATCACAGTACAAGAAATCAGCCCTCAAAAACTGAACCGGCAGAAAATATTTTTTTGAAAAAATCCCTAAGCCAAGGGGTCACAATTTCAGTAAAAATCTGACTTTTGGCAGTTCACTCAAAAATGGTGCCAAAAGCTTGAAAATGCTCTCCTGAAAGGTTTGGCACTTGAAACAGAAGGCTTTTTATCACAGGACAAGAAATCAGCCCTCAAAAACTTAACCGGCAGAAAATATTTTTTTGAAAAAATCCCTAAGTCCCGGGGTCACAATTTCAGCAAAAATCTGACTTTTGGCAATTCACTCAAAAATGGTGCCAACTGGTTGAAAATGCTCCCCTGAAAGGTTTGGCACTTGAAACAGAAGGCTTTTTATCACAGGACAAGAAATTAGCCCTCAAAAAGTTAACCGGCAGAAAATATTTTTTTGAAAAAATCCCTAAGCCCCGGGGTCACAATTTCAGCAAAAATCTGACTTTTGGCAATTCACTCAAAAATGGTGCCAAAAGCTTGAAAATGCTCTCCTGAAAGGTTTGGCACTTGAAACAGAAGGCTTTTTATCACAGGACAAGAAATCAGCCCTCAAAAACTTAACCGGCAGAAAATATTTTTTTGAAAAAATCCCTAAGCCAAGGGGTCACAATTTCAGTAAAAATCTGACATTTGGCAATTCACTCAAAAATGGTGCCAGAAGCTTGCAAGTGATCCCCTGAAAGCTTTGGCGATGGAAACAGAAGGCCTTTTATCACACGACAAGAAATCAGCCCTCAACAACTTAACCGGCGGAAAAGACTTTTTTGAAAAAAATCCCTAAGTCCCCGGGGTCACAATTTCAGCAAAAATCTGACATTTGGCAATTCACTCAAAAATGGTGCCAGAAGCTTGCAAATGATCCCCTGAAAGCTTTGGCGATGGAAACAGAAGGCCTTTTATCACAGGACAAGAAATCAGCCCTCAAAAACTTAACCGGCGGAAAAGACTTGTTTGAAAAAATCCCTAAGTCCCCGGGGTCCCAATTTCAGCCAAAATCTGACTTTTGGCAATTCACTAAAAAATGGTGCCAAAAACTTGAAAATGCTCTCCTGAAAGGATTGGCAGTCGAAACAGAAGGCTTTTTATCACAGAACAAGAAATCAGCCCTCGACAATTTAACCGGCAGAAAATATATTTTTTGAAAGAATCCCTAAGCCCCGGGATCACAATTTCAGCAAAAATCTGACTTTTGGCACTTCACTCAAAAATGGTGCCAAAAGCTTGAAAATGCTCTCCTGAAAGGTTTGATACTTGAAACAGAAGGCTTTTTATCACAGGACAAGAAATCAGCCCTCAGAAACTTAACCGGCAGAAAATATTTTTTTGAAATAATCCCTAAGCCCCAGGGTCACAATTTCAGCAAAAATCTGACTTTTGGCAATTCACTCAAAAATGGTGCCAAAAGCTTGGAAATGCTCTCCTGAAAGGTTTGATACTTGAAACAGAAGGCTTTTTATCACAGGACAAGAAATCAGCCCTCAGAAACTTAACCGGCAGAAAATATTTTTTTGAAAAAATCCCTAAGCCCCAGGGTCACAATTTCAGCAAAAATCTGACTTTTGGCAATTCACTCAAAAATGGTGCCAAAAGCTTGGAAATGCTCCCCTGAAAGGTTTGGCACTCGAAACAGAAGGCTTTTTATCACAGGACAAGAAATCAGCCCTCAAAAACAGAACCGGCAGAAAATATTTTTTTGAAAAAATCCCTAAGCCCCGGGGTCACAATTTCAGCAAAAATCAGACTTTTGGCAATTCACTCAAAAATGGTGCCAAAAGCTGGAAAATGCTCCCCTGGAGCATTTGGCACTGGAAACAGAAAATCCCTAAGCCCCGGGGGTCACAATTTCAGCAAAAATCAGACTTTTGGCAATTCACTCAAAAATGGTGCCAAAAGCTTGAAAATGCTCTCCTGAAAGGTTTGATACTTGAAACAGAAGGCTATTTATCACAGGACAAGAAATCAGCCCTCAGAAACTTAACCGGCAGAAAATATTTTTTTAAAAAATCCCTAAGCCGCAGGGTCACAATTTCAGCAAAAATCTGACTTTTGGCAATTCACTCAAAAATGGTGCCAAAAACTTGGAAATGCTCCCCTGAAAGGTTTGGCACTCGAAACAGAAGGCTTTTTATAAAAATGGTGCCAAAAGCTTGAAAATGCTCTCCTGAAAGGTTTGGCACTCGGAACAGAAGGCTTTTTATCACAGGACAAGAAATCAGCCCTCAAAAACTTAACCGGCAGAAAATATTTTTTTGAAAAAATCCCTTAGCCCCAGAGTCACAATTTCAGCAAAAATCTGACTTTTGGCAATTCACTCAAAAATGGTGCCAAAAGCTTGGAAATGCTCCCCTGAAAGGTTTGGCACTCGAAACAGAAGGCCTTTTATCACAGGACAAGAAATCAGCCCTCAAAAACTTAACCGGCGGAAAAGACTTGTTTGAAAAAATCCCTAAGTCCCCGGGGTCCCAATTTCAGCCAAAATCTGACTTTTGGCAATTCACTCAAAAATGGTGCCAAAAACTTGAAAATGCTCTCCTGAAAGGATTGGCAGTCGAAACAGAAGGCTTTTTATCACAGAACAAGAAATCAGCCCTCGACAATTTAACCGGCAGAAAATATATTTTTTGAAAGAATCCCTAAGCCCCGGGATCACAATTTCAGCAAAAATCTGACTTTTGGCACTTCACTCAAAAATGGTGCCAAAAGCTTGAAAATGCTCTCCTGAAAGGTTTGATACTTGAAACAGAAGGCTTTTTATCACAGGACAAGAAATCAGCCCTCAGAAACTTAACCGGCAGAAAATATTTTTTTGAAAAAATCCCTAAGCCCCAGGGTCACAATTTCAGCAAAAATCTGACTTTTGGCAATTCACTCAAAAATGGTGCCAAAAGCTTGGAAATGCTCTCCTGAAAGGTTTGATACTTGAAACAGAAGGCTTTTTATCACAGGACAAGAAATCAGCCCTCAGAAACTTAACCGGCAGAAAATATTTTTTTGAAAAAATCCCTAAGCCCCAGGGTCACAATTTCAGCAAAAATCTGACTTTTGGCAATTCACTCAAAAATGGTGCCAAAAGCTTGGAAATGCTCCCCTGAAAGGTTTGGCACTCGAAACAGAAGGCTTTTTATCACAGGAGAAGAAATCAGCCCTCAAAAACAGAACCGGCAGAAAATATTTTTTTGAAAAAATCCCTAAGCCCCGGGGTCACAATTTCAGCAAAAATCAGACTTTTGGCAATTCACTCAAAAATGGTGCCAAAAGCTGGAAAATGCTCCCCTGGAGCATTTGGCACTGGAAACAGAAAATCCCTAAGCCCCGGGGGTCACAATTTCAGCAAAAATCAGACTTTTGGCAATTCACTCAAAAATGGTGCCAAAAGCTTGAAAATGCTCTCCTGAAAGGTTTGATACTTGAAACAGAAGGCTAATTATCACAGGACAAGAAATCAGCCCTCAGAAACTTAACCGGCAGAAAATATTTTTTTAAAAAATCCCTAAGCCGCAGGGTCACAATTTCAGCAAAAATCTGACTTTTGGCAATTCACTCAAAAATGGTGCCAAAAACTTGGAAATGCTCCCCTGAAAGGTTTGGCACTCGAAACAGAAGGCTTTTTATAAAAATGGTGCCAAAAGCTTGAAAATGCTCTCCTGAAAGGTTTGGCACTCGGAACAGAAGGCTTTTTATCACAGGACAAGAAATCAGCCCTCAAAAACGTAACCGGCAGAAAATATTTTTTTGAAAAAATCCCTTAGCCCCAGAGTCACAATTTCAGCAAAAATCTGACTTTTGGCAATTCACTCAAAAATGGTGCCAAAAGCTTGGAAATGCTCCCCTGAAAGGTTTGGCACTCGAAACAGAAGGCTTTTTATCACAGGACAAGAAATCAGCCCTCAAAAACTGAACCGGCAGAAAATATTTTTTTAAAAAAATCCCTAAGCCCCGGGGTCACAATTTCAGCAAAAATCTGACTTTTGGCAATTCACTCAAAAATGGTACCAAAAGCTTGAAAATGCTCTCCTCAAAGGTTTGGCAGTGGAAACAAAAGGCTTTTTATCACAGGACAAGAAATCAGCCCTCAAAAACTTAACCGACAAAAAACATTTTTTTGAAAAAATCCCTAAGCCCCGGGGTCACAATTTCAGCAAAAATCTGACTTTTGGCAATTCACTCAAAAATGGTGCCAAAAGCTTGAAAGTGCACTCCTGAAAGGTTTGGCACTTGAAACAGAAGGCTTTTTATCACAGGACAAGAAATCAGCCCTGAAAAACTTAACCGACAAAAAACATTTTTTTGAAAAAATCCCTAAGCCCCGGGGTAACAATTTCAGCAAAAATCTGACTTTTGGCAATTCACTCAAAAAAGGTGCCAAAAGCTTGAAAGTTCTCACCTGAAAGGTTTGGCACTCGGAACAGAAGGCTTTTTATCACAGGACAAGAAATCAGCCCTCAAAAACTTAACTGGCAGAAAATATTTTTTTGAAATAATCCCTAAGCCCCGGGGTCACAATTTCAGCAAAAATCTGACTTTTGGCGATTCACTCAAAAATGGTGCCAAAAGCTTGAAAATGCTCTCCTGAAAGGTTTGGCACTCGAAACAGAAGGCATTTTATCACAGGACAAGAAATCAGCCCTCAAAAACTTAACCGACAAAAAACATTTTTTTGAAAAAATCCCTAAGCCCCGGGGTCACAATTTCAGCAAAAATCTGACTTTTGGCAATTCACTCAAAAATGGTGCCAAAAGCTTGAAAGTGCACTCCTGAAAGGTTTGGCACTTGAAACAGAAGGCTTTTTATCACAGGACAAGAAATCAGCCCTGAAAAACTTAACCGGCAGAAAATATTTTTTTGAAAAAATCCCTAAGCCCCGGGGTCACAATTTCAGCAAAAATCTGACTTTTGGCAATTCACTCAAAAATGGTGCCAAAAGCTTGCAAATGCTCCCATGAAAGGTTTGGCACTCGAAACAGAAGGGCTTTTTTTATCACAGGACAAGAAATCAGCCCTCAAAAACTTAACCGGCAGAAAATATTTTTTTGAAAAAATCTCTAAGCCCCGGGGTCACAATTTCAGCAAAAATCTGACTTTGGCAATTCACTCAAAAATGGTGCCAAAAGCTTGAAAATGCTCTCCTGAAAGGTTTGGCACTTGAAACAGAAGGCTTTTTATCACAGGACAAGAAATCAGCCCTCAAAAAGTTAACCGGCAGAAAATATTTTTTTGAAAAAATCCCTAAGCCCCGGGGTCACAATTTCAGCAAAAATCTGACTTTTGGCAATTCACTCAAAAATGGTGCCAAAAGCTTGGAAATGCTCCCCTGAAAGGTTTGGCACTCGAAACAGAAGGCTTTTTATCACAGGAGAAGAAATCAGCCCTCAAAAACAGAACCGGCAGAAAATATTTTTTTGAAAAAATCCCTAAGCCCCGGGGTCACAATTTCAGCAAAAATCAGACTTTTGGCAATTCACTCAAAAATGGTGCCAAAAGCTGGAAAATGCTCCCCTGGAGCATTTGGCACTGGAAACAGAAAATCCCTAAGCCCCGGGGGTCACAATTTCAGCAAAAATCAGACTTTTGGCAATTCACTCAAAAATGGTGCCAAAAGCTTGAAAATGCTCTCCTGAAAGGTTTGATACTTGAAACAGAAGGCTATTTATCACAGGACAAGAAATCAGCCCTCAGAAACTTAACCGGCAGAAAATATTTTTTTAAAAAATCCCTAAGCCGCAGGGTCACAATTTCAGCAAAAATCTGACTTTTGGCAATTCACTCAAAAATGGTGCCAAAAACTTGGAAATGCTCCCCTGAAAGGTTTGGCACTCGAAACAGAAGGCTTTTTATAAAAATGGTGCCAAAAGCTTGAAAATGCTCTCCTGAAAGGTTTGGCACTCGGAACAGAAGGCTTTTTATCACAGGACAAGAAATCAGCCCTCAAAAACTTAACCGGCAGAAAATATTTTTTTGAAAAAATCCCTTAGCCCCAGAGTCACAATTTCAGCAAAAATCTGACTTTTGGCAATTCACTCAAAAATGGTGCCAAAAGCTTGGAAATGCTCCCCTGAAAGGTTTGGCACTCGAAACAGAAGGCTTTTTATCACAGGACAAGAAATCAGCCCTCAAAAACTGAACCGGCAGAAAATATTTTTTTAAAAAAATCCCTAAGCCCCGGGGTCACAATTTCAGCAAAAATCTGACTTTTGGCAATTCACTCAAAAATGGTACCAAAAGCTTGAAAATGCTCTCCTCAAAGGTTTGGCAGTGGAAACAAAAGGCTTTTTATCACAGGACAAGAAATCAGCCCTCAAAAACTTAACCGACAAAAAACATTTTTTTGAAAAAATCCCTAAGCCCCGGGGTCACAATTTCAGCAAAAATCTGACTTTTGGCAATTCACTCAAAAATGGTGCCAAAAGCTTGAAAGTGCACTCCTGAAAGGTTTGGCACTTGAAACAGAAGGCTTTTTATCACAGGACAAGAAATCAGCCCTGAAAAACTTAACCGACAAAAAACATTTTTTTGAAAAAATCCCTAAGCCCCGGGGTAACAATTTCAGCAAAAATCTGACTTTTGGCAATTCACTCAAAAAAGGTGCCAAAAGCTTGAAAGTTCTCACCTGAAAGGTTTGGCACTCGGAACAGAAGGCTTTTTATCACAGGACAAGAAATCAGCCCTCAAAAACTTAACTGGCAGAAAATATTTTTTTGAAATAATCCCTAAGCCCCGGGGTCACAATTTCAGCAAAAATCTGACTTTTGGCGATTCACTCAAAAATGGTGCCAAAAGCTTGAAAATGCTCTCCTGAAAGGTTTGGCACTCGAAACAGAAGGCATTTTATCACAGGACAAGAAATCAGCCCTCAAAAACTTAACCGACAAAAAACATTTTTTTGAAAAAATCCCTAAGCCCCGGGGTCACAATTTCAGCAAAAATCTGACTTTTGGCAATTCACTCAAAAATGGTGCCAAAAGCTTGAAAGTGCACTCCTGAAAGGTTTGGCACTTGAAACAGAAGGCTTTTTATCACAGGACAAGAAATCAGCCCTGAAAAACTTAACCGGCAGAAAATATTTTTTTGAAAAAATCCCTAAGCCCCGGGGTCACAATTTCAGCAAAAATCTGACTTTTGGCAATTCACTCAAAAATGGTGCCAAAAGCTTGCAAATGCTCCCATGAAAGGTTTGGCACTCGAAACAGAAGGGCTTTTTTTATCACAGGACAAGAAATCAGCCCTCAAAAACTTAACCGGCAGAAAATATTTTTTTGAAAAAATCTCTAAGCCCCGGGGTCACAATTTCAGCAAAAATCTGACTTTTGGCAATTCACTCAAAAATGGTGCCAAAAGCTTGAAAATGCTCTCCTGAAAGGTTTGGCACTTGAAACAGAAGGCTTTTTATCACAGGACAAGAAATCAGCCCTCAAAAAGTTAACCGGCAGAAAATATTTTTTTGAAAAAATCCCTAAGCCCCGGGGTCACAATTTCAGCAAAAATCTGACTTTTGGCAATTCACTCAAAAATGGTGCCAAAAGCTTGGAAATGCTCTCCTGAAAGGTTTGGCATTTGAAACAGAAGGCTTTTTATCACAGGAAAAGAAATCAGCCCTCAAAAACTGAACCGGCAGAAAATATTTTTTTGAAAAAATCCCTAAGCCAAGGGGTCACAATTTCAGTAAAAATCTGACATTTGGCAATTCACTCAAAAATGGTGCCAGAAGCTTGCAAGTGATCCCCTGAAAGCTTTGGCGATGGAAACAGAAGGCCTTTTATCACACGACAAGAAATCAGCCCTCAACAACTTAACCGGCGGAAAAGACTTTTTTGAAAAAAATCCCTAAGTCCCCGGGGTCACAATTTCAGCAAAAATCTGACATTTGGCAATTCACTCAAAAATGGTGCCAGAAGCTTGCAAATGATCCCCTGAAAGCTTTGGCGATGGAAACAGAAGGCCTTTTATCACAGGACAAGAAATCAGCCCTCAAAAACTTAACCGGCGGAAAAGACTTGTTTGAAAAAATCCCTAAGTCCCCGGGGTCCCAATTTCAGCCAAAATCTGACTTTTGGCAATTCACTCAAAAATGGTGCCAAAAACTTGAAAATGCTCTCCTGAAAGGATTGGCAGTCGAAACAGAAGGCTTTTTATCACAGAACAAGAAATCAGCCCTCGACAATTTAACCGGCAGAAAATATATTTTTTGAAAGAATCCCTAAGCCCCGGGATCACAATTTCAGCAAAAATCTGACTTTTGGCACTTCACTCAAAAATGGTGCCAAAAGCTTGAAAATGCTCTCCTGAAAGGTTTGATACTTGAAACAGAAGGCTTTTTATCACAGGACAAGAAATCAGCCCTCAGAAACTTAACCGGCAGAAAATATTTTTTTGAAATAATCCCTAAGCCCCAGGGTCACAATTTCAGCAAAAATCTGACTTTTGGCAATTCACTCAAAAATGGTGCCAAAAGCTTGGAAATGCTCTCCTGAAAGGTTTGATACTTGAAACAGAAGGCTTTTTATCACAGGACAAGAAATCATCCCTCAAAAACAGAACCGGCAGAAAATATTTTTTTGAAAAAATCCCTAAGCCCCGGGGTCACAATTTCAGCAAAAATCTGACTTTTGACAATTCACTCAAAAATGGTGCCAACTGGTTGCAAATGCTCCCCTGAAAGCTTTGGTGATGGAAACAGAAGGCTTTTTATCACAGGACAAGAAATCAGCCCTCAAAAACTTAACCGGCAGAAAATATTTTTTTGAAAAAATCCCTAAGCCCCGGGGTCACAATTTCAGCAAAAATCTGACTTTTGGCAATTCACTCAAAAATGGTGCCAAAAGCTTGAAAATGCTCTCCTGAAAGCTTTAGCGATGGAAACAGAAGGCTTTTTATCACAGGACAAGAAATCAGCTCTCAAAAACTTAACCGGCAGAAAATATTTTTTTGAAAAAATCCCTAAGCCCCGGGGTCACAATTTCAGCAAAAATCTGACTTTTGGCAATTCACTCAAAAATGGTGCCAAAAGCTTGGAAATGCTCTCCTGAAAGGTTTGGCACTCGAAACAGAAGGGCTTTTTTTATCACAGGACAAGAAATCAGCCCTCAAAAACTTAACCGGCAGAAAATATTTTTTTGAAAAAATCCCTAAGCCCCGGGGTCAAAATTTCAGGAAAAATCTGACTTTTGGCAATTCACTCAAAAATGGTGCCAACCCGTTGCAAATGCTCCCCTGAAAGCTTTGGCGATGGAAACAGAAGGCTTTTTATCACAGTACAAGAAATCAGCCCTCAAAAACTGAACCGGCAGAAAATATTTTTTTGAAAAAATCCCTAAGCCAAGGGGTCACAATTTCAGTAAAAATCTGACTTTTGGCAGTTCACTCAAAAATGGTGCCAAAAGCTTGAAAATGCTCTCCTGAAAGGTTTGGCACTTGAAACAGAAGGCTTTTTATCACAGGACAAGAAATCAGCCCTCAAAAACTTAACCGGCAGAAAATATTTTTTTGAAAAAATCCCTAAGTCCCGGGGTCACAATTTCAGCAAAAATCTGACTTTTGGCAATTCACTCAAAAATGGTGCCAACTGGTTGAAAATGCTCCCCTGAAAGGTTTGGCACTTGAAACAGAAGGCTTTTTATCACAGGACAAGAAATTAGCCCTCAAAAAGTTAACCGGCAGAAAATATTTTTTTGAAAAAATCCCTAAGCCCCGGGGTCACAATTTCAGCAAAAATCTGACTTTTGGCAATTCACTCAAAAATGGTGCCAAAAGCTTGAAAATGCTCTCCTGAAAGGTTTGGCACTTGAAACAGAAGGCTTTTTATCACAGGACAAGAAATCAGCCCTCAAAAACTTAACCGGCAGAAAATATTTTTTTGAAAAAATCCCTAAGCCCCGGGGTCACAATTTCAGCAAAAATCTGACTTTTGGCAATTCACTCAAAAATGGTGCCAAAAGCTTGCAAATGCTCCCATGAAAGGTTTGGCACTCGAAACAGAAGGGCTTTTTTTATCACAGGACAAGAAATCAGCCCTCAAAAACTTAACCGGCAGAAAATATTTTTTTGAAAAAATCTCTAAGCCCCGGGGTCACAATTTCAGCAAAAATCTGACTTTTGGCAATTCACTCAAAAATGGTGCCAAAAGCTTGAAAATGCTCTCCTGAAAGGTTTGGCACTTGAAACAGAAGGCTTTTTATCACAGGACAAGAAATCAGCCCTCAAAAAGTTAACCGGCAGAAAATATTTTTTTGAAAAAATCCCTAAGCCCCGGGGTCACAATTTCAGCAAAAATCTGACTTTTGGCAATTCACTCAAAAATGGTGCCAAAAGCTTGGAAATGCTCTCCTGAAAGGTTTGGCATTTGAAACAGAAGGCTTTTTATCACAGGAAAAGAAATCAGCCCTCAAAAACTGAACCGGCAGAAAATATTTTTTTGAAAAAATCCCTAAGCCAAGGGGTCACAATTTCAGTAAAAATCTGACATTTGGCAATTCACTCAAAAATGGTGCCAGAAGCTTGCAAGTGATCCCCTGAAAGCTTTGGCGATGGAAACAGAAGGCCTTTTATCACACGACAAGAAATCAGCCCTCAACAACTTAACCGGCGGAAAAGACTTTTTTGAAAAAAATCCCTAAGTCCCCGGGGTCACAATTTCAGCAAAAATCTGACATTTGGCAATTCACTCAAAAATGGTGCCAGAAGCTTGCAAATGATCCCCTGAAAGCTTTGGCGATGGAAACAGAAGGCCTTTTATCACAGGACAAGAAATCAGCCCTCAAAAACTTAACCGGCGGAAAAGACTTGTTTGAAAAAATCCCTAAGTCCCCGGGGTCCCAATTTCAGCCAAAATCTGACTTTTGGCAATTCACTCAAAAATGGTGCCAAAAACTTGAAAATGCTCTCCTGAAAGGATTGGCAGTCGAAACAGAAGGCTTTTTATCACAGAACAAGAAATCAGCCCTCGACAATTTAACCGGCAGAAAATATATTTTTTGAAAGAATCCCTAAGCCCCGGGATCACAATTTCAGCAAAAATCTGACTTTTGGCACTTCACTCAAAAATGGTGCCAAAAGCTTGAAAATGCTCTCCTGAAAGGTTTGATACTTGAAACAGAAGGCTTTTTATCACAGGACAAGAAATCAGCCCTCAGAAACTTAACCGGCAGAAAATATTTTTTTGAAATAATCCCTAAGCCCCAGGGTCACAATTTCAGCAAAAATCTGACTTTTGGCAATTCACTCAAAAATGGTGCCAAAAGCTTGGAAATGCTCTCCTGAAAGGTTTGATACTTGAAACAGAAGGCTTTTTATCACAGGACAAGAAATCAGCCCTCAGAAACTTAACCGGCAGAAAATATTTTTTTGAAAAAATCCCTAAGCCCCAGGGTCACAATTTCAGCAAAAATCTGACTTTTGGCAATTCACTCAAAAATGGTGCCAAAAGCTTGGAAATGCTCCCCTGAAAGGTTTGGCACTCGAAACAGAAGGCTTTTTATCACAGGACAAGAAATCAGCCCTCAAAAACAGAACCGGCAGAAAATATTTTTTTGAAAAAATCCCTAAGCCCCGGGGTCACAATTTCAGCAAAAATCAGACTTTTGGCAATTCACTCAAAAATGGTGCCAAAAGCTGGAAAATGCTCCCCTGGAGCATTTGGCACTGGAAACAGAAAATCCCTAAGCCCCGGGGGTCACAATTTCAGCAAAAATCAGACTTTTGGCAATTCACTCAAAAATGGTGCCAAAAGCTGGAAAATGCTCTCCTGAAAGGTTTGATACTTGAAACAGAAGGCTATTTATCACAGGACAAGAAATCAGCCCTCAGAAACTTAACCGGCAGAAAATATTTTTTTAAAAAATCCCTAAGCCGCAGGGTCACAATTTCAGCAAAAATCTGACTTTTGGCAATTCACTCAAAAATGGTGCCAAAAACTTGGAAATGCTCCCCTGAAAGGTTTGGCACTCGAAACAGAAGGCTTTTTATAAAAATGGTGCCAAAAGCTTGAAAATGCTCTCCTGAAAGGTTTGGCACTCGGAACAGAAGGCTTTTTATCACAGGACAAGAAATCAGCCCTCAAAAACTTAACCGGCAGAAAATATTTTTTTGAAAAAATCCCTTAGCCCCAGAGTCACAATTTCAGCAAAAATCTGACTTTTGGCAATTCACTCAAAAATGGTGCCAAAAGCTTGGAAATGCTCCCCTGAAAGGTTTGGCACTCGAAACAGAAGGCCTTTTATCACAGGACAAGAAATCAGCCCTCAAAAACTTAACCGGCGGAAAAGACTTGTTTGAAAAAATCCCTAAGTCCCCGGGGTCCCAATTTCAGCCAAAATCTGACTTTTGGCAATTCACTCAAAAATGGTGCCAAAAACTTGAAAATGCTCTCCTGAAAGGATTGGCAGTCGAAACAGAAGGCTTTTTATCACAGAACAAGAAATCAGCCCTCGACAATTTAACCGGCAGAAAATATATTTTTTGAAAGAATCCCTAAGCCCCGGGATCACAATTTCAGCAAAAATCTGACTTTTGGCACTTCACTCAAAAATGGTGCCAAAAGCTTGAAAATGCTCTCCTGAAAGGTTTGATACTTGAAACAGAAGGCTTTTTATCACAGGACAAGAAATCAGCCCTCAGAAACTTAACCGGCAGAAAATATTTTTTTGAAAAAATCCCTAAGCCCCAGGGTCACAATTTCAGCAAAAATCTGACTTTTGGCAATTCACTCAAAAATGGTGCCAAAAGCTTGGAAATGCTCTCCTGAAAGGTTTGATACTTGAAACAGAAGGCTTTTTATCACAGGACAAGAAATCAGCCCTCAGAAACTTAACCGGCAGAAAATATTTTTTTGAAAAAATCCCTAAGCCCCAGGGTCACAATTTCAGCAAAAATCTGACTTTTGGCAATTCACTCAAAAATGGTGCCAAAAGCTTGGAAATGCTCCCCTGAAAGGTTTGGCACTCGAAACAGAAGGCTTTTTATCACAGGAGAAGAAATCAGCCCTCAAAAACAGAACCGGCAGAAAATATTTTTTTGAAAAAATCCCTAAGCCCCGGGGTCACAATTTCAGCAAAAATCAGACTTTTGGCAATTCACTCAAAAATGGTGCCAAAAGCTGGAAAATGCTCCCCTGGAGCATTTGGCACTGGAAACAGAAAATCCCTAAGCCCCGGGGGTCACAATTTCAGCAAAAATCAGACTTTTGGCAATTCACTCAAAAATGGTGCCAAAAGCTTGAAAATGCTCTCCTGAAAGGTTTGATACTTGAAACAGAAGGCTATTTATCACAGGACAAGAAATCAGCCCTCAGAAACTTAACCGGCAGAAAATATTTTTTTAAAAAATCCCTAAGCCGCAGGGTCACAATTTCAGCAAAAATCTGACTTTTGGCAATTCACTCAAAAATGGTGCCAAAAACTTGGAAATGCTCCCCTGAAAGGTTTGGCACTCGAAACAGAAGGCTTTTTATAAAAATGGTGCCAAAAGCTTGAAAATGCTCTCCTGAAAGGTTTGGCACTCGGAACAGAAGGCTTTTTATCACAGGACAAGAAATCAGCCCTCAAAAACTTAACCGGCAGAAAATATTTTTTTGAAAAAATCCCTTAGCCCCAGAGTCACAATTTCAGCAAAAATCTGACTTTTGGCAATTCACTCAAAAATGGTGCCAAAAGCTTGGAAATGCTCCCCTGAAAGGTTTGGCACTCGAAACAGAAGGCTTTTTATCACAGGACAAGAAATCAGCCCTCAAAAACTGAACCGGCAGAAAATATTTTTTTAAAAAAATCCCTAAGCCCCGGGGTCACAATTTCAGCAAAAATCTGACTTTTGGCAATTCACTCAAAAATGGTACCAAAAGCTTGAAAATGCTCTCCTCAAAGGTTTGGCAGTGGAAACAAAAGGCTTTTTATCACAGGACAAGAAATCAGCCCTCAAAAACTTAACCGACAAAAAACATTTTTTTGAAAAAATCCCTAAGCCCCGGGGTCACAATTTCAGCAAAAATCTGACTTTTGGCAATTCACTCAAAAATGGTGCCAAAAGCTTGAAAGTGCACTCCTGAAAGGTTTGGCACTTGAAACAGAAGGCTTTTTATCACAGGACAAGAAATCAGCCCTGAAAAACTTAACCGACAAAAAACATTTTTTTGAAAAAATCCCTAAGCCCCGGGGTAACAATTTCAGCAAAAATCTGACTTTTGGCAATTCACTCAAAAAAGGTGCCAAAAGCTTGAAAGTTCTCACCTGAAAGGTTTGGCACTCGGAACAGAAGGCTTTTTATCACAGGACAAGAAATCAGCCCTCAAAAACTTAACTGGCAGAAAATATTTTTTTGAAATAATCCCTAAGCCCCGGGGTCACAATTTCAGCAAAAATCTGACTTTTGGCGATTCACTCAAAAATGGTGCCAAAAGCTTGAAAATGCTCTCCTGAAAGGTTTGGCACTCGAAACAGAAGGCATTTTATCACAGGACAAGAAATCAGCCCTCAAAAACTTAACCGACAAAAAACATTTTTTTGAAAAAATCCCTAAGCCCCGGGGTCACAATTTCAGCAAAAATCTGACTTTTGGCAATTCACTCAAAAATGGTGCCAAAAGCTTGAAAGTGCACTCCTGAAAGGTTTGGCACTTGAAACAGAAGGCTTTTTATCACAGGACAAGAAATCAGCCCTGAAAAACTTAACCGGCAGAAAATATTTTTTTGAAAAAATCCCTAAGCCCCGGGGTCACAATTTCAGCAAAAATCTGACTTTTGGCAATTCACTCAAAAATGGTGCCAAAAGCTTGCAAATGCTCCCATGAAAGGTTTGGCACTCGAAACAGAAGGGCTTTTTTTATCACAGGACAAGAAATCAGCCCTCAAAAACTTAACCGGCAGAAAATATTTTTTTGAAAAAATCTCTAAGCCCCGGGGTCACAATTTCAGCAAAAATCTGACTTTTGGCAATTCACTCAAAAATGGTGCCAAAAGCTTGAAAATGCTCTCCTGAAAGGTTTGGCACTTGAAACAGAAGGCTTTTTATCACAGGACAAGAAATCAGCCCTCAAAAAGTTAACCGGCAGAAAATATTTTTTTGAAAAAATCCCTAAGCCCCGGGGTCACAATTTCAGCAAAAATCTGACTTTTGGCAATTCACTCAAAAATGGTGCCAAAAGCTTGGAAATGCTCTCCTGAAAGGTTTGGCATTTGAAACAGAAGGCTTTTTATCACAGGAAAAGAAATCAGCCCTCAAAAACTGAACCGGCAGAAAATATTTTTTTGAAAAAATCCCTAAGCCAAGGGGTCACAATTTCAGTAAAAATCTGACATTTGGCAATTCACTCAAAAATGGTGCCAGAAGCTTGCAAGTGATCCCCTGAAAGCTTTGGCGATGGAAACAGAAGGCCTTTTATCACACGACAAGAAATCAGCCCTCAACAACTTAACCGGCGGAAAAGACTTTTTTGAAAAAAATCCCTAAGTCCCCGGGGTCACAATTTCAGCAAAAATCTGACATTTGGCAATTCACTCAAAAATGGTGCCAGAAGCTTGCAAATGATCCCCTGAAAGCTTTGGCGATGGAAACAGAAGGCCTTTTATCACAGGACAAGAAATCAGCCCTCAAAAACTTAACCGGCGGAAAAGACTTGTTTGAAAAAATCCCTAAGTCCCCGGGGTCCCAATTTCAGCCAAAATCTGACTTTTGGCAATTCACTCAAAAATGGTGCCAAAAACTTGAAAATGCTCTCCTGAAAGGATTGGCAGTCGAAACAGAAGGCTTTTTATCACAGAACAAGAAATCAGCCCTCGACAATTTAACCGGCAGAAAATATATTTTTTGAAAGAATCCCTAAGCCCCGGGATCACAATTTCAGCAAAAATCTGACTTTTGGCACTTCACTCAAAAATGGTGCCAAAAGCTTGAAAATGCTCTCCTGAAAGGTTTGATACTTGAAACAGAAGGCTTTTTATCACAGGACAAGAAATCAGCCCTCAGAAACTTAACCGGCAGAAAATATTTTTTTGAAATAATCCCTAAGCCCCAGGGTCACAATTTCAGCAAAAATCTGACTTTTGGCAATTCACTCAAAAATGGTGCCAAAAGCTTGGAAATGCTCTCCTGAAAGGTTTGATACTTGAAACAGAAGGCTTTTTATCACAGGACAAGAAATCAGCCCTCAGAAACTTAACCGGCAGAAAATATTTTTTTGAAAAAATCCCTAAGCCCCAGGGTCACAATTTCAGCAAAAATCTGACTTTTGGCAATTCACTCAAAAATGGTGCCAAAAGCTTGGAAATGCTCCCCTGAAAGGTTTGGCACTCGAAACAGAAGGCTTTTTATCACAGGACAAGAAATCAGCCCTCAAAAACAGAACCGGCAGAAAATATTTTTTTGAAAAAATCCCTAAGCCCCGGGGTCACAATTTCAGCAAAAATCAGACTTTTGGCAATTCACTCAAAAATGGTGCCAAAAGCTGGAAAATGCTCCCCTGGAGCATTTGGCACTGGAAACAGAAAATCCCTAAGCCCCGGGGGTCACAATTTCAGCAAAAATCAGACTTTTGGCAATTCACTCAAAAATGGTGCCAAAAGCTTGAAAATGCTCTCCTGAAAGGTTTGATACTTGAAACAGAAGGCTATTTATCACAGGACAAGAAATCAGCCCTCAGAAACTTAACCGGCAGAAAATATTTTTTTAAAAAATCCCTAAGCCGCAGGGTCACAATTTCAGCAAAAATCTGACTTTTGGCAATTCACTCAAAAATGGTGCCAAAAACTTGGAAATGCTCCCCTGAAAGGTTTGGCACTCGAAACAGAAGGCTTTTTATAAAAATGGTGCCAAAAGCTTGAAAATGCTCTCCTGAAAGGTTTGGCACTCGGAACAGAAGGCTTTTTATCACAGGACAAGAAATCAGCCCTCAAAAACTTAACCGGCAGAAAATATTTTTTTGAAAAAATCCCTTAGCCCCAGAGTCACAATTTCAGCAAAAATCTGACTTTTGGCAATTCACTCAAAAATGGTGCCAAAAGCTTGGAAATGCTCCCCTGAAAGGTTTGGCACTCGAAACAGAAGGCCTTTTATCACAGGACAAGAAATCAGCCCTCAAAAACTTAACCGGCGGAAAAGACTTGTTTGAAAAAATCCCTAAGTCCCCGGGGTCCCAATTTCAGCCAAAATCTGACTTTTGGCAATTCACTCAAAAATGGTGCCAAAAACTTGAAAATGCTCTCCTGAAAGGATTGGCAGTCGAAACAGAAGGCTTTTTATCACAGAACAAGAAATCAGCCCTCGACAATTTAACCGGCAGAAAATATATTTTTTGAAAGAATCCCTAAGCCCCGGGATCACAATTTCAGCAAAAATCTGACTTTTGGCACTTCACTCAAAAATGGTGCCAAAAGCTTGAAAATGCTCTCCTGAAAGGTTTGATACTTGAAACAGAAGGCTTTTTATCACAGGACAAGAAATCAGCCCTCAGAAACTTAACCGGCAGAAAATATTTTTTTGAAAAAATCCCTAAGCCCCAGGGTCACAATTTCAGCAAAAATCTGACTTTTGGCAATTCACTCAAAAATGGTGCCAAAAGCTTGGAAATGCTCTCCTGAAAGGTTTGATACTTGAAACAGAAGGCTTTTTATCACAGGACAAGAAATCAGCCCTCAGAAACTTAACCGGCAGAAAATATTTTTTTGAAAAAATCCCTAAGCCCCAGGGTCACAATTTCAGCAAAAATCTGACTTTTGGCAATTCACTCAAAAATGGTGCCAAAAGCTTGGAAATGCTCCCCTGAAAGGTTTGGCACTCGAAACAGAAGGCTTTTTATCACAGGAGAAGAAATCAGCCCTCAAAAACAGAACCGGCAGAAAATATTTTTTTGAAAAAATCCCTAAGCCCCGGGGTCACAATTTCAGCAAAAATCAGACTTTTGGCAATTCACTCAAAAATGGTGCCAAAAGCTGGAAAATGCTCCCCTGGAGCATTTGGCACTGGAAACAGAAAATCCCTAAGCCCCGGGGGTCACAATTTCAGCAAAAATCAGACTTTTGGCAATTCACTCAAAAATGGTGCCAAAAGCTTGAAAATGCTCTCCTGAAAGGTTTGATACTTGAAACAGAAGGCTATTTATCACAGGACAAGAAATCAGCCCTCAGAAACTTAACCGGCAGAAAATATTTTTTTAAAAAATCCCTAAGCCGCAGGGTCACAATTTCAGCAAAAATCTGACTTTTGGCAATTCACTCAAAAATGGTGCCAAAAACTTGGAAATGCTCCCCTGAAAGGTTTGGCACTCGAAACAGAAGGCTTTTTATAAAAATGGTGCCAAAAGCTTGAAAATGCTCTCCTGAAAGGTTTGGCACTCGGAACAGAAGGCTTTTTATCACAGGACAAGAAATCAGCCCTCAAAAACTTAACCGGCAGAAAATATTTTTTTGAAAAAATCCCTTAGCCCCAGAGTCACAATTTCAGCAAAAATCTGACTTTTGGCAATTCACTCAAAAATGGTGCCAAAAGCTTGGAAATGCTCCCCTGAAAGGTTTGGCACTCGAAACAGAAGGCTTTTTATCACAGGACAAGAAATCAGCCCTCAAAAACTGAACCGGCAGAAAATATTTTTTTGAAAAAATCCCTTAGCCCCAGAGTCACAATTTCAGCAAAAATCTGACTTTTGGCAATTCACTCAAAAATGGTGCCAAAAGCTTGGAAATGCTCCCCTGAAAGGTTTGGCACTCGAAACAGAAGGCTTTTTATCACAGGACAAGAAATCAGCCCTCAAAAACTGAACCGGCAGAAAATATTTTTTTAAAAAAATCCCTAAGCCCCGGGGTCACAATTTCAGCAAAAATCTGACTTTTGGCAATTCACTCAAAAATGGTACCAAAAGCTTGAAAATGCTCTCCTCAAAGGTTTGGCAGTGGAAACAAAAGGCTTTTTATCACAGGACAAGAAATCAGCCCTCAAAAACTTAACCGACAAAAAACATTTTTTTGAAAAAATCCCTAAGCCCCGGGGTCACAATTTCAGCAAAAATCTGACTTTTGGCAATTCACTCAAAAATGGTGCCAAAAGCTTGAAAGTGCACTCCTGAAAGGTTTGGCACTTGAAACAGAAGGCTTTTTATCACAGGACAAGAAATCAGCCCTGAAAAACTTAACCGACAAAAAACATTTTTTTGAAAAAATCCCTAAGCCCCGGGGTAACAATTTCAGCAAAAATCTGACTTTTGGCAATTCACTCAAAAAAGGTGCCAAAAGCTTGAAAGTTCTCACCTGAAAGGTTTGGCACTCGGAACAGAAGGCTTTTTATCACAGGACAAGAAATCAGCCCTCAAAAACTTAACTGGCAGAAAATATTTTTTTGAAATAATCCCTAAGCCCCGGGGTCACAATTTCAGCAAAAATCTGACTTTTGGCGATTCACTCAAAAATGGTGCCAAAAGCTTGAAAATGCTCTCCTGAAAGGTTTGGCACTCGAAACAGAAGGCATTTTATCACAGGACAAGAAATCAGCCCTCAAAAACTTAACCGACAAAAAACATTTTTTTGAAAAAATCCCTAAGCCCCGGGGTCACAATTTCAGCAAAAATCTGACTTTTGGCAATTCACTCAAAAATGGTGCCAAAAGCTTGAAAGTGCACTCCTGAAAGGTTTGGCACTTGAAACAGAAGGCTTTTTATCACAGGACAAGAAATCAGCCCTGAAAAACTTAACCGACAAAAAACATTTTTTTGAAAAAATCCCTAAGCCCCGGGGTAACAATTTCAGCAAAAATCTGACTTTTGGCAATTCACTCAAAAAAGGTGCCAAAAGCTTGAAAGTTCTCACCTGAAAGGTTTGGCACTTGAAACAGAAGGCGTTTTAACACAGGACAAGAAATCAGCCCTCAAAAACTTAACTGGCAGAAAATATTTTTTTGAAATAATCCCTAAGCCCCGGGGTCACAATTTCAACAAAAATCTGACTTTTGACGATTCACTCAAAAATGGTGCCAAAAGCTTGAAAATGCTCTCCTGAAAGGTATGGCACTCGAAACAGAAGGCATTTTATGAGAGGACAAGAAATCAGCCCTCAAAAACTTAACCGGCAGAAAATATTTTTTTGAAAAAATCCCTAAGCCCCGGGGTCACAATTTCAACAAAAATATGACTTTTGGCAATTCACTCAAAAATGGTACCAAAAGCTTGAAAATGCTCTCCTGAAAGGTTTGGCACTTGAAACAGAAGGCGTTTTAACACAGGACAAGAAATCAGCCCTCAAAAAGTTAACCGGCAGAAAATATTTTTTTGAAAAAATCCCTAAGCCCCGGGGTCACAATTTCAGCAAAAATCTGACTTTTGGCAATTCACTCAAAAATGGTACCAAAAGCTTGAAAATGCTCTCCTGAAAGGTTTGGCACTTGAAACAGAAGGCTTTTTATCACAGGACAAGAAATCAGCCCTCAAAAACTTAACCGGCAGAAAATATTTTTTTGAAAAAATCCCTAAGCCCCGGGGTCACAATTTCAGCAAAAATCTGACTTTTGGCAATTCACTCAAAAAAGGTGCCAAAAGCTTGAAAGTTCTCACCTGAAAGGTTTGGCACTTGAAACAGAAGGCGTTTTAACACAGGACAAGAAATCAGCCCTCAAAAACTTAACTGGCAGAAAATATTTTTTTGAAATAATCCCTAAGCCCCGGGGTCACAATTTCAGCAAAAATCTGACTTTTGACGATTCACTCAAAAATGGTGCCAAAAGCTTGGAAATGCTCTCCTGAAAGCTTGGGCGATGGAAACAGAAGGCTTTTTATCACAGGACAAGAAATCAGCCCTCAAAAACTTAACCGGCAGAAAATATTTTTTTGAAAAAATCCCTAAGCCCCAGGGTCACAATTTCAGCAAAAATCTGACTTTTGGCAATTCACTCAAAAATGGTACCAAAAGCTTGAAAATGCTCTCCTGAAAGGTTTGGCACTCGAAACAGAAGGCATTTTATGAGAGGACAAGAAATCAGCCCTAAAAAACTTAACCGGCAGAAAATATTTTTTTGAAAAAATCCCTAAGCCCCATGGTCACAATTTCAGCAAAAATCTGACTTTTGGCAATTCACTCAAAAATGGTGCCAAAAGCTTGGAAATGCTCCCCTGAAAGGTTTGGCACTGGAAACAGAAGGCTTTTTATCACAGGATAAGAAATCGACCCTCAAAAACTTAACCGGCAGAAAATATTTTTTTGAAAAAATCCCTAAGCCCAGGGTCGCAATTTCAGCAAAAATCTGACTTTTGGCAATTCACTCAAAAATGGTGCCAAAAGCTTGAAAATGCTCTCCTGAAAGGTTTGGCACTCGAAACAGAAGGCTTTTTATCACAGGACAAGAAATCAGCCCTCAAAAACTTAACCGGCAGAAAATATTTTTTTGAAAAAATCCCTAAGCCCCGGGGTCACAATTTCAGCAAAAATCTGACTTTTGGCAATTCACTCAAAAATGGTGCCAACTGGCTGCAAATGCTCCCCTGAAAGCTTTAGCGATGGAAACAGAAGGCTTTTTATCACAGGACAAGAAATCAGCCCTCAAAAACTTAACTGGCAGAAAATATTTTTTTGAAAAAATCCCTAAGCCCCGGGGTCACAATTTCAGCAAAAATCAGACTTTTGGCAATTCACTCAAAAATGGTACCAAAAGCTTGAAAATGCTCTCCTCAAAGGTTTGGCAGTGGAAACAGAAGCCTTTTTATCACAGGACAAGAAATCAGCCCTCAAAAACTTAACTGACAAAAAACATTTTTTTGAAAAAATCCCTAAGCCCCGGGGTCACAATTTCAGCAAAAATCTGACTTTTGGCAATTCACTCAAAAATGGTGCCAAAAGCTTGAAAGTGCACTCCTGAAAGGTTTGGCACTTGAAACAGAAGGCTTTTTATCACAGGACAAGAAATCAGCCCTCAAAAACTTAACCGACAAAAAACATTTTTTTGAAAAAAATCCCTAAGCCCCGGGGTCACAATTTCAGGAAAAATCAGACTTTTGGCAATTCACTCAAAAATGGTGCCAAAAGCTTGAAAATGCTCTCCTGAAAGGTTTGGCACTCAGAACAGAAGGCTTTTTATCACAGGACAAGAAATCAGCCCTCAAAAACTTAACCGGCAGAAAATATTTTTTTGAAAAAATCCCTAAGCCCCAGGGTCACAATTTCAGCAAAAATCTGACTTTTGGCAATTCACTCAAAAATGGTGCCAAAAGCTTGGAAATGCTCTCCTGAAAGCTTGGGCGATGGAAACAGAAGGCTTTTTATCACAGGACAAGAAATCAGCCCTCAAAAACTTAACCGGCAGAAAATATTTTTTTGAAAAAATCCCTAAGCCCCAGGGTCACAATTTCAGCCAAAATCTGACTTTTGGCAATTCACTCAAAAATGGTGCCAAAAGCTTGAAAATGCTCTCCTGAAAGCTTGGGCGATCGAAACAGGAGGCTTTTTATCACAGGACAAGAAATCAGCCCTCAAAAACTTAACCGGCAGAAAATATTTTTTTGAAAAAATCCCTAAGCCCCCGGGGGTCACAATTTCAGCAAAAATCAGACTTTTGGCAATTCACTCAAAAATGGTGCCAAAAGCTTGAAAATGCTCTCCTGAAAGGTTTGATACTTGAAACAGAAGGCTTTTTATCACAGGACAAGAAATCAGCCCTCAGAAACTTAACCGGCAGAAAATATTTTTTTGGAAAAATCCCTAAGCCCCGGGGTCACAATTTCAGCAAAAATCTGACTTTTGGCAATTCACTCAAAAATGGTACCAAAAGCTTGAAAATGCTCTCCTGAAAGGTTTGGCACTCGAAACAGAAGGCATTTTATGAGAGGACAAGAAATCAGCCCTCAAAAACTTAACCGGCAGAAAATATTTTTTTGAAAAAATCCCTAAGCCCCATGGTCACAATTTCAGCAAAAATCTGACTTTTGGCAATTCACTCAAAAATGGTGCCAAAAGCTTAGAAATGCTCCCCTGAAAGGTTTGGCACTCGAAACAGAAGGCTTTTTATCACAGGATAAGAAATCGACCCTCAAAAACTTAACCGGCAGAAAATATTTTTTTGAAAAAATCCCTAAGCCCAGGGTTGCAATTTCAGCAAAAATCTGACTTTTGGCAATTCACTCAAAAATGGTGCCAAAAGCTTGAAAATGCTCTCCTGAAAGGTTTGGCACTCGAAACAGAAGGCTTTTTATCACAGGACAAGAAATCAGCCCTCAAAAACTTAACCGGCAGAAAATATTTTTTTGAAAAAATCCCTAAGCCCCGGGGTCACAATTTCAGCAAAAATCTGACTTTTGGCAATTCACTCAAAAATGGTGCCAACTGGTTGCAAATGCTCTCCTGAAAGCTTTAGCGATGGAAACAGAAGGCTTTTTATCACAGGACAAGAAATCAGCCCTCAAAAACTTAACTGGCAGAAAATATTTTTTTGAAAAAATCCCTAAGCCCCGGGGTCACAATTTCAGCAAAAATCAGACTTTTGGCAATTCACTCAAAAATGGTACCAAAAGCTTGAAAATGCTCTCCTCAAAGGTTTGGCAGTGGAAACAGAAGCCTTTTTATCACAGGACAAGAAATCAGCCCTCAAAAACTTAACTGACAAAAAACATTTTTTTGAAAAAATCCCTAAGCCCCGGGGTCACAATTTCAGCAAAAATCTGACTTTTGGCAATTCACTCAAAAATGGTGCCAAAAGCTTGAAAGTGCACTCCTGAAAGGTTTGGCACTTGAAACAGAAGGCTTTTTATCACAGGACAAGAAATCAGCCCTCAAAAACTTAACCGACAAAAAACATTTTTTTGAAAAAAATCCCTAAGCCCCGGGGTCACAATTTCAGGAAAAATCAGACTTTTGGCAATTCACTCAAAAATGGTGCCAAAAGCTTGAAAATGCTCTCCTGAAAGGTTTGGCACTCAGAACAGAAGGCTTTTTATCACAGGACAAGAAATCAGCCCTCAAAAACTTAACCGGTAGAAAATATTTTTTTGAAAAAATCCCTAAGCCCCAGGGTCACAATTTCAGCAAAAATCTGACTTTTGGCAATTCACTCAAAAATGGTGCCAAAAGCTTGGAAATGCTCCCCTGAAAGCTTGGGCGATGGAAACAGAAGGCTTTTTATCACAGGACAAGAAATCAGCCCTCAAAAACTTAACCGGCAGAAAATATTTTTTTGAAAAAATCCCTAAGCCCCAGGGTCACAATTTCAGCCAAAATCTGACTTTTGGCAATTCACTCAAAAATGGTGCCAAAAGCTTGAAAATGCTCTCCTGAAAGGTTTGATACTTGAAACAGAAGGCTATTTATCACAGGACAAGAAATCAGCCCTTAGAAACTTAACCGGCAGAAAATATTTTTTTAAAAAATCCCTAAGCCGCAGGGTCACAATTTCAGCAAAAATCTGACTTTTGGCAATTCACTCAAAAATGGTGCCAAAAACTTGGAAATGCTCCCCTGAAAGGTTTGGCACTCGAAACAGAAGGCTTTTTATAAAAATGGTGCCAAAAGCTTGAAAATGCTCTCCTGAAAGGTTTGGCACTCGGAACAGAAGGCTTTTTATCACAGGACAAGAAATCAGCCCTCAAAAACTTAACCGGCAGAAAATATTTTTTTGAAAAAATCCCTAAGCCCCGGGGTCACAATTTCAGCAAAAATCAGACTTTTGGCAATTCACTCAAAAATGGTGCAAAAGCTGGAAAATGCTCCCCTGAAAGGTTTAGCACTCGAAATAGAAGGCTTTTTATCACAGGATAAGAAATCGGCCCTCAAAAACTTAACTGGCAGGGAATATTTTTTTGAAAAAATCCCTAAGCCCCGGGGTCACAATTTCAGCAAAAATCAGACTTTTGGCAATTCACTCAAAAATGGTGCAAAAGCTGGAAAATGCTCCCCTGAAAGGTTTAGCACTCGAAACAGAAGGCTTTTTATCACAGGACAAGAAATCAGCCCTCAAAAACTTAACCGGCAGAAAATATTTTTTTGAAAAAATCCCTAAGCCCCGGGGTCACAATTTCAGCAAAAATCTGACTTTTGGCAATTCACTCAAAAATGGTACCAAAAGCTTGAAAATGCTCTCCTCAAAGGTTTGGCAGTGGAAACAAAAGGCTTTTTATCACAGGACAAGAAATCAGCCCTCAAAAACTTAACCGACAAAAAACATTTTTTTGAAAAAATCCCTAAGCCCCGGGGTCACAATTTCAGCAAAAATCTGACTTTTGGCAATTAACTCAAAAATGGTGCCAAAAGCTTGAAAGTGCACTCCTGAAAGGTTTGGCACTTGAAACAGAAGGCTTTTTATCACAGGACAAGAAATCAGCCCTGAAAAACTTAACCGACAAAAAACATTTTTTTGAAAAAATCCCTAAGCCCCGGGGTAACAATTTCAGCAAAAATCTGACTTTTGGCAATTCACTCAAAAAAGGTGCCAAAAGCTTGAAAGTTCTCACCTGAAAGGTTTGGCACTTGAAACAGAAGGCGTTTTAACACAGGACAAGAAATCAGCCCTCAAAAACTTAACTGGCAGAAAATATTTTTTTGAAATAATCCCTAAGCCCCGGGGTCACAATTTAAACAAAAATCTGACTTTTGGCGATTCACTCAAAAATGGTGCCAAAAGCTTGAAAATGCTCTCCTGAAAGGTTTGGCACTCGAAACAGAAGGCATTTTATGAGAGGACAAGAAATCAGCCCTCAAAAACTTAACCGGCAGAAAATATTTTTTTGAAAAAATCCCTAAGGCCCGGGGTCACAATTTCAGCAAAAATCTGACTTTTGGCAATTCACTCAAAAATGGTACCAAAAGCTTGAAAATGCTCTCCTGAAAGGTTTGGCAATCGAAACAGAAGGCATTTTATGAGAGGACAAGAAATCAGCCCTCAAAAACTTAACCGGCAGAAAATATTTTTTTGAAAAAATCCCTAAGCCCCGGGGTCACAATTTCAGCAAAAATCTGACTTTTGGCAATTCACTCAAAAATGGTACCAAAAGCTTGAAAATGCTCCCCTGAAAGGTTTGGCACTTGAAACAGAAGGCTTTTTATCACAGGACAAGAAATCAGCCCTCAAAAACTTAACCGGCAGAAAATATTTTTTTGAAAAAATCCCTAAGCCCCGGGGTCACAATTTCAGCAAAAATCTGACTTTTGGCAATTCACTCAAAAATGGTGCCAAAAGCTTGAAAATGCTCTCCTGAAAGGTTTGATACTCGAAACAGAAGGCTTTTTATCACAGGACAAGAAATCAGCCCTCAGAAACTTAACTGGCAGAAAATATTTTTTTGAAAAAATCCCTAAGCCCCATGGTCACAATTTCAGCAAAAATCTGACTTTTGGCAATTCACTCAAAAATGGTGCCAAAAGCTTGGAAATGCTCCCCTGAAAGGTTTGGCACTCGAAACAGAAGGCTTTTTATCACAGGATAAGAAATCGACCCTCAAAAACTTAACCGGCAGAAAATATTTTTTTGAAAAAATCCCTAAGCCCAGGGTCACAATTTCAGCAAAAATCTGACTTTTTCAATTCACTCAAAAATGGTGCCAAAAGCTTGGAAATGCTCCCCTGAAAGGTTTGGCACTTGAAACAGAAGGCTGTTAATCACCTGACAAGAAATCAGCCCTCAAAAACTTAACCGGCAGAAAATATTTTTTTGAAAAATTCTCTAAGCCCCGGGGTCACAATTTCAGCAAAAATCTGTCTTTTGGCAATTCACTCAAAAATGGTACCAAAAGCTTGAAAGTTCTGTCCTGAAAGGTTTGACACTTGAAACAGAAGGCTTTTTATCACAGGACAAGAAATCAGCCCTCAAAAACAGAACCGGCAGAAAATATTTTTTTGAAAAAATCCCTAAGCCCCGGGGTCACAATATCAGCAAAAATCAGACTTTTGGCAATTCACTCAAAAATGGTGCCAAAAGCTTGAAAATGCTCCCCTGAAAGGTTTGATACTTGAAACAGAAGGCTTTTTATCACAGGACAAGAAATCAGCCCTCAGAAACTTAACCGGCAGAAAATATTTTTTAAAAAAATCCCTAAGCCGCAGGGTCACAATTTCAGCAAAAATCTGACTTTTGGCAATTCACTCAAAAATGGTGCCAAAAACTTGGAAATGCTCCCCTGAAAGGTTTGGCACTCGAAACAGAAGGCTTTTTATAAAAATGGTGCCAAAAGCTTGAAAATGCTCTCCTGAAAGGTTTGGCACCCGGAACAGAAGGCTTTTTATCACAGGACAAGAAATCAGCCCTCAAAAACTTAACCGGCAGAAAATATTTTTTTGAAAAAATCCCTAAGCCCCGGGGTCACAATTTCAGCAAAAATCAGACTTTTGGCAATTCACTCAAAAATGGTGCAAAAGCTGGAAAATGCTCCCCTGAAAGGTTTAGCACTCGAAACAGAAGGCTTTTTATCACAGGATAAGAAATCGGCCCTCAAAAACTTAACCGGCAGGGAATATTTTTTTGAAAAAATCCCTAAACTCCGGGGTCACAATTTCAGCAAAAATCTGACTTTTGGCAATTCACTCAAAAATGGTGCCAAAAGCTTGAAAATGCTCTCCTGAAAGGTTTGGCACTCGAAACAGAAGGCTTTTTATCACAGGACAAGAAATCAGCCCTCAAAAACTTAACCGGCAGAAAATATTTTTTTGAAAAAATCCCTAAGCCCCAGAGTCACAATTTCAGCAAAAATCTGACTTTTGGCAATTCACTCAAAAATGGTGCCAAAAGCTTGGAAATGCTCCCCTGAAAGGTTTGGCACTCGAAACAGAAGGCTTTTTATCACAGGACAAGAAATCAGCCCTCAAAAACTGAACCGGCAGAAAATATTTTTTTGAAAAAATCCCTAAGCCCCGGGGTCACAATTTCAGCAAAAATCTGACTTTTGGCAATTCACTCAAAAATGGTGCCAAAAGCTTGAAAATGCTCTCCTCAAAGGTTTGGCGGTGGAAACAGAAGGCTTTTTATCACAGGACAAGAAATCAGCCCTCAAAAACTTAACCGACAAAAAACATTTTTTTGAAAAAATCCCTAAGCCCCGGGGTCACAATTTCAGCAATAATCTGACTTTTGGCAATTCACTCAAAAATGGTGCCAAAAGCTTGAAAGTGCTCTCCTGAAAGGTTTGGCACTTGAAACACAAGGCTTTTTATCACAGGACAAGAAATCAGCCCTCAAAAACTTAATTGGCAGAAAATATTTTTTTGAAAAAATCCCTAATCCCCGGGGTCACAATTTCAGCAAAAACCTGACTTTTGGCAATTCACTCAAAAATGGTGCCAAAAGCTTGAAAATGCTCTCCTGAAAGCTTGGGCGATGGAAACAGAAGGCTTTTTATCACAGGACAAGAAATCAGCCCTCAAAAACTTAACCGGCAGAAAATATTTTTTTAAAAAAATCCCTAAGCCCCGGGGTCACAATTTCAGCAAAAATCTGACTTTTGGCAATTCACTCAAAAATGGTGCCAAAAGCTTGAAAATGCTCTCCTGAAAGGTTTGATACTCGAAACAGAAGGCTTTTTATCACAGGACAAGAAATCAGCCCTCAGAAACTTAACTGGCAGAAAATATTTTTTTGAAAAAATCCCTAAGCCCCATGGTCACAATTTCAGCAAAAATCTGACTTTTGGCAATTCACTCAAAAATGGTGCCAAAAGCTTGGAAATGCTCCCCTGAAAGGTTTGGCACTCGAAACAGAAGGCTTTTTATCACAGGATAAGAAATCGACCCTCAAAAACTTAACCGGCAGAAAATATTTTTTTGAAAAAATCCCTAAGCCCAGGGTCACAATTTCAGCAAAAATCTGACTTTTTCAATTCACTCAAAAATGGTGCCAAAAGCTTGGAAATGCTCCCCTGAAAGGTTTGGCACTTGAAACAGAAGGCTGTTAATCACCTGACAAGAAATCAGCCCTCAAAAACTTAACCGGCAGAAAATATTTTTTTGAAAAATTCTCTAAGCCCCGGGGTCACAATTTCAGCAAAAATCTGTCTTTTGGCAATTCACTCAAAAATGGTACCAAAAGCTTGAAAGTTCTGTCCTGAAAGGTTTGACACTTGAAACAGAAGGCTTTTTATCACAGGACAAGAAATCAGCCCTCAAAAACAGAACCGGCAGAAAATATTTTTTTGAAAAAATCCCTAAGCCCCGGGGTCACAATATCAGCAAAAATCAGACTTTTGGCAATTCACTCAAAAATGGTGCCAAAAGCTTGAAAATGCTCCCCTGAAAGGTTTGATACTTGAAACAGAAGGCTTTTTATCACAGGACAAGAAATCAGCCCTCAGAAACTTAACCGGCAGAAAATATTTTTTAAAAAAATCCCTAAGCCGCAGGGTCACAATTTCAGCAAAAATCTGACTTTTGGCAATTCACTCAAAAATGGTGCCAAAAACTTGGAAATGCTCCCCTGAAAGGTTTGGCACTCGAAACAGAAGGCTTTTTATAAAAATGGTGCCAAAAGCTTGAAAATGCTCTCCTGAAAGGTTTGGCACCCGGAACAGAAGGCTTTTTATCACAGGACAAGAAATCAGCCCTCAAAAACTTAACCGGCAGAAAATATTTTTTTGAAAAAAATCCCTAAGCCCCGGGGTCACAATTTCAGCAAAAATCAGACTTTTGGCAATTCACTCAAAAATGGTGCAAAAGCTGGAAAATGCTCCCCTGAAAGGTTTAGCACTCGAAACAGAAGGCTTTTTATCACAGGATAAGAAATCGGCCCTCAAAAACTTAACCGGCAGGGAATATTTTTTTGAAAAAATCCCTAAACTCCGGGGTCACAATTTCAGCAAAAATCTGACTTTTGGCAATTCACTCAAAAATGGTGCCAAAAGCTTGAAAATGCTCTCCTGAAAGGTTTGGCACTCGAAACAGAAGGCTTTTTATCACAGGACAAGAAATCAGCCCTCAAAAACTTAACCGGCAGAAAATATTTTTTTGAAAAAATCCCTAAGCCCCAGAGTCACAATTTCAGCAAAAATCTGACTTTTGGCAATTCACTCAAAAATGGTGCCAAAAGCTTGGAAATGCTCCCCTGAAAGGTTTGGCACTCGAAACAGAAGGCTTTTTATCACAGGACAAGAAATCAGCCCTCAAAAACTGAACCGGCAGAAAATATTTTTTTGAAAAAATCCCTAAGCCCCGGGGTCACAATTTCAGCAAAAATCTGACTTTTGGCAATTCACTCAAAAATGGTGCCAAAAGCTTGAAAATGCTCTCCTCAAAGGTTTGGCGGTGGAAACAGAAGGCTTTTTATCACAGGACAAGAAATCAGCCCTCAAAAACTTAACCGACAAAAAACATTTTTTTGAAAAAATCCCTAAGCCCCGGGGTCACAATTTCAGCAATAATCTGACTTTTGGCAATTCACTCAAAAATGGTGCCAAAAGCTTGAAAGTGCTCTCCTGAAAGGTTTGGCACTTGAAACACAAGGCTTTTTATCACAGGACAAGAAATCAGCCCTCAAAAACTTAATTGGCAGAAAATATTTTTTGAAAAAATCCCTAATCCCCGGGGTCACAATTTCAGCAAAAACCTGACTTTTGGCAATTCACTCAAAAATGGTGCCAAAAGCTTGAAAATGCTCTCCTGAAAGCTTGGGCGATGGAAACAGAAGGCTTTTTATCACAGGACAAGAAATCAGCCCTCAAAAACTTAACCGGCAGAAAATATTTTTTTAAAAAAATCCCTAAGCCCCGGGGTCACAATTTCAGCAAAAATCTGACTTTTGGCAATTCACTCAAAAATGGTACCAAAAGCTTGAAAATGCTCTCCTCAAAGGTTTGGCAGTGGAAACAAAAGGCTTTTTATCACAGGACAAGAAATCAGCCCTCAAAAACTTAACCGACAAAAAACATTTTTTTGAAAAAATCCCTAAGCCCCGGGGTCACAATTTCAGCAAAAATCTGACTTTTGGCAATTCACTCAAAAAAGGTGCCAAAAGCTTGAAAGTTCTCACCTGAAAGGTTTGGCACTTGAAACAGAAGGCGTTTTAACACAGGACAAGAAATCAGCCCTCAAAAACTTAACTGGCAGAAAATATTTTTTTGAAATAATCCCTATGCCCCGGGGTCACGATTTCAGCAAAAATCTGACTTTTGGCGATTCACTCAAAAATGGTGCCAAAAGCTTGAAAATGCTCTCCTGAAAGGTTTGGCACTCGAAACAGAAGGCATTTTATGAGAGGACAAGAAATCAGCCCTCAAAAACTTAACCGGCAGAAAATATTTTTTTGAAAAAACCCAAATAAAAAAATTCCTTCCTGTAGCACCTTAAAGACCAACTAAGTTAGTTCTTGGTATAAGCTTTCGTGTGCATGCACACTTCTTCAGATTTTTATTTGGACTATGGCAGACCAACACGGCTACCCATCTGTATTTGAAAAAACCCCTAAGCCCCGGGGTCACAATTTCAGCAAAAATCTGACTTTTGGCAATTCACTCAAAAAAGGTGCCAAAAGCTTGAAAGTTCTCACCTGAAAGGTTTGGCACTTGAAACAGAAGGCGTTTTAACACAGGACAAGAAATCAGCCCTCAAAAACTTAACTGGCAGAAAATATTTTTTTGAAATAATCCCTAAGCCCCGGGGTCACAATTTCAACAAAAATCTGACTTTTGGCGATTCACTCAAAAATGGTGCCAAAAGCTTGAAAATGCTCTCCTGAAAGGTTTGGCACTCGAAACAGAAGGCATTTTATGAGAGGACAAGAAATCAGCCCTCAAAAACTTAACCGGCAGAAAATATTTTTTTGAAAAAATCCCTAAGCCCCGGGGTCACAATTTCAGCAAAAATCTGACTTTTGGCAATTCACTCAAAAATGGTACCAAAAGCTTGAAAATGCTCTCCTGAAAGGTTTGGCACTCGAAACAGAAGGCATTTTATGAGAGGACAAGAAATCAGCCCTCAAAAACTTAACCGGCAGAAAATATTTTTTTGAAATAATCCCTAAGCCCCGGGGTCACAATTTCAGCAAAAATCTGACTTTTGGCAATTCACTCAAAAATGGTACCAAAAGCTTGAAAATGCTCTCCTGAAAGGTTTGGCACTTGAAACAGAAGGCTTTTTATCACAGGACAAGAAATCAGCCCTCAAAAACTTAACCGGCAGAAAATATTTTTTTGAAAAAATCCCTAAGCCCCGGGGTCACAATTTCAGCAAAAATCTGACTTTTGGCAATGCACTCAAAAATGGTGCCAAAAGCTTGAAAATGCTCTCCTGAAAGGTTTGATACTCGAAACAGAAGGCTTTTTATCACAGGACAAGAAATCAGCCCTCAGAAACTTAACTGGCAGAAAATATTTTTTTGAAAAAATCCCTAAGCTCCATGGTCACAATTTCAGCAAAAATCTGACTTTTGGCAATTCACTCAAAAATGGTGCCAAAAGCTTGAAAATGCTCTCCTCAAAGGTTTGGCAGTGGAAACAGAAGGCTTTTTATCACAGGACAAGAATCAGCCCTCAAAAACTTAACCGACAAAAAACATTTTTTTGAAAAAATCCCTAAGCCCCGGGGTCACAATTTCAGCAAAAATCTGACTTTTTCAATTCACTCAAAAATGGTGCCAAAAGCTTGGAAATGCTCCCCTGAAAGGTTTGGCACTTGAAACAGAAGGCTGTTAATCACCCGACAAGAAATCAGCCCTCAAAAACTTAACCGGCAGAAAATATTTTTTTGAAAAATTCTCTAAGCCCCGGGGTCACAATTTCGGCAAAAATCTGACTTTTGGCAATTCACTCAAAAATCGTGCCAACCTGTTGCAAATGCTCTCCTGAAAGGTTTGGCGATGGAAACAGAAGGCTTTTTATCACAGGACAAGAAATCAGCCCTCAAAAACTTAACCGGCAGAAAATATTTTTTTCAAAGAATCCCTAAGTCCCGGGGTCACAATTTCAGCAAAAATCTGACTTTTGGCAATTCACTCAAAAATGGTGCCAAAAGCTTGAAAGTGCACTCCTGAAAGGTTTGGCACTTGAAACATAAGTCTTTTTATCACAGGACAAGAAATCAGCCCTGAAAAACTTAACCGACAAAAAACATTTTTTTGAAAAAATCCCTAAGCCCCGGGGTAACCATTTCAGCAAAAATCTGACTTGGCAATTCACTCAAAAATGGTGCCAAAAGCTTGAAAGTTCTGTCCTGAAAGGTTTGGCACTTGAAACAGAAGGCTTTTTATCACAGGACAAGAAATCAGCCCTCAAAAACTTAACCGGCAGAAAATATTTTTTTGAAAAATCCCTAAGCCCCGGGGTCACAATTTCAGCAAAAACCTGACTTTTGGCAATTCACTCAAAAATGGTGCCAACCGGTTGCAAATGCTCCCCTGAAAGGTTTGGCACTCGGAACAGAAGGCTTTTTATCACAAGACAAGAAATCAGCCCTCAAAAACTTAACCGGCAGAAAATATTTTATTGAAAAAATCCCTAAGCCCCGGGGTCACAATTTCAGCAAAAATCTGACTTTTGGCAATTCACTCAAAAATGGTGCCAAAAGCTTGGAAATGCGCCCCTGAAAGGTTTGGCACTCGAAACAGAAGGCTTTTTATTACAGGACAAGAAATCAGCCCTCAAAAACTTAACCGGCAGTTAATATTTTTTTGAAAAAATCCCGAAGCCCCGGGGGTCACAATTTCAGCAAAAATCAGACTTTTGGCAATTCACTCAAAAATGGTGCCAAAAGCTTGAAAATGCTCTCCTGAAAGGTTTGATACTCGAAACAGAAGGCTTTTTATGAGAGGACAAGAAATCAGCCCCTCAGAAACTTAACCGGCATAAAATATTTTTTTGAAAAAATCCCTAAGCCCCGGGGTCACAATTTCAGCAAAAATCTGACTTTTGGCAATTCACTAAAAAATGGTGCCAAAAGCTTGGAAATGCTCCCCTGAAAGGTTTTGCACTCCAAACAGAAGGCTTTTTATCACAGGACAAGAAATCGGCCCCTCAAAAACTTAACCGGCAGAAAAATATTTTTTTGAAAAAATCCCTAAGCCCCGGGGTCACAATTTCAGCAAAAATCTGACTTTTTCAATTCACTCAAAAATGTTGCCAAAAGCTTGGAAATGCTCCCCTGAAAGGTTTGGCACTTGAAACAGAAGGCTTTTAATCACAGGGCAAGAATTCAGCCCTCAAAAACTTAACCGGCAAAAAACATTTTATTGAAAAAATCCCTAAGCCCCGGGGTCACAATTTCAGCAAAAATCTGACTTTTTCAATTCACTCAAAAATGTTGCCAAAAGCTAGGAAATACTCCCCTGAAAGGTTTGGCACTTGAAACAGAAGGCTTTTAATCACAGGACAAGAAATCAGCCCTCAAAAACTTAACCGGCAGAAAATATTTTTTTGAAAAATTCTCTAAGCCCCGGGGTCACAATTTCAGCAAAAATCTGACTTTTGGCAATTCACTCAAAAAAGGTGCCAAAAGCTTGAAAGTTCTCACCTGAAAGGTTTGGCACTTGAAACAGAAGGCGTTTTAACACAGGACAAGAAATCAGCCCTCAAAAACTTAACTGGCAGAAAATATTTTTTTGAAATAATCCCTATGCCCCGGGGTCACGATTTCAGCAAAAATCTGACTTTTGGCGATTCACTCAAAAATGGTGCCAAAAGCTTGAAAATGCTCTCCTGAAAGGTTTGGCACTCGAAACAGAAGGCATTTTATGAGAGGACAAGAAATCAGCCCTCAAAAACTTAACCGGCAGAAAATATTTTTTTGAAAAAACCCAAATAAAAAAATTCCTTCCTGTAGCACCTTAAAGACCAACTAAGTTAGTTCTTGGTATAAGCTTTCGTGTGCATGCACACTTCTTCAGATTTTTATTTGGACTATGGCAGACCAACACGGCTACCCATCTGTATTTGAAAAAACCCCTAAGCCCCGGGGTCACAATTTCAGCAAAAATCTGACTTTTGGCAATTCACTCAAAAAAGGTGCCAAAAGCTTGAAAGTTCTCACCTGAAAGGTTTGGCACTTGAAACAGAAGGCGTTTTAACACAGGACAAGAAATCAGCCCTCAAAAACTTAACTGGCAGAAAATATTTTTTTGAAATAATCCCTAAGCCCCGGGGTCACAATTTCAACAAAAATCTGACTTTTGGCGATTCACTCAAAAATGGTGCCAAAAGCTTGAAAATGCTCTCCTGAAAGGTTTGGCACTCGAAACAGAAGGCATTTTATGAGAGGACAAGAAATCAGCCCTCAAAAACTTAACCGGCAGAAAATATTTTTTTGAAAAAATCCCTAAGCCCCGGGGTCACAATTTCAGCAAAAATCTGACTTTTGGCAATTCACTCAAAAATGGTACCAAAAGCTTGAAAATGCTCTCCTGAAAGGTTTGGCACTCGAAACAGAAGGCATTTTATGAGAGGACAAGAAATCAGCCCTCAAAAACTTAACCGGCAGAAAATATTTTTTTGAAATAATCCCTAAGCCCCGGGGTCACAATTTCAGCAAAAATCTGACTTTTGGCAATTCACTCAAAAATGGTGCCAGCACGTTGCAAATGCTCCCCGGAAAGGTTTGGCAGTCGAAACAGAATACTTTTTATCACAGGACAAGAAATCAGCCCTCAGCAACTAAACCGGCGGAAAATATTTTTTTGAAAAAATTCCTAAGCCCCGGGGTCACAATTTCAGCAAAAATCTGACTTTTGGTAATTCACTCAAAAATGGTGCCAACCGGTTGCAAAGACTCCCCTGAAAGGTTTGGTGATGGGAACAGAAGGCTTTTTATCACAGGACAAGAAATCAGCCCTCAGCAACTTAACCGGCGGAAAATATTTTTTTAAAAAAATCCCTAAGCCCCGGGGTCACAATTTCAGCAAAAATCTGACTTTTGGCAATTCACTCAAAAATGGTGCCAACCGGTTGGAAATGCTCCCCTGAAAGGTTTGGCAGTCGAAACAGAAGGCTTTTTATCACAGTACAAGAAATCAGCCCTCAACAACTTAACCGGTGGAAAATATTTTTTGAAAAAATCCCTAAGGGGTCACAATTTCAGCAAAAATCTGACTTTTGGCAATTCACTCAAAAATGGTGCCAACCGGTTGCAAAGACTCCCCTGAAAGGTTTGGCAGTCGAAACAGAAGACTTTTTATCACAGGACAAGAAATCAGCCCTCACCAACTTAACCGGCAGAAAATATTTTTTTGAAAAAATCCCTAAGCCCCGGGGTCACAATTTCAGCAAAAATCTGACTTTTGGCAATTCACTCAAAAATGGTGCCAGCAGGTTGCAAAGACTCCCCTGAAAGCTTTGGCGATGGAAACAGAAGGCTTTTTATCATAGGACAAGAAATCAGCCCTCAACAACTTAACCGGCGGAAAATATTTTTTTGAAAAAATCCCTAAGCCCCGGGGTCACAATTTCAGCAAAAATCTGACTTTTGGCAATGCACTCAAAAATGGTGCCAGCAGGTTGCAAAGACTCCCCTGAAAGCTTTGGCAATGGAAACAGAAGGCTTTTTATCACAGGACAAGAAATCAGCCCTCAAAAACCTAACCTGCGGAAAATTTTTTTTGAAAAAATCCCTAAGCCCCGAGGTCACAATTTCAGCAAAAATCTGACTTTTGGCAATTCACTCAAAAATGGTGCCAGCACTTTGCAAATGCTCCCCTGAAAGGTTTGGCAGTCGAAACAGAAGGCTTTTTATCACAGAACAAGAAATCAGCCCTCAACAACTTAACCGGTGGAAAATATTTTTTTGAAAAAATCCCTAAGCCCCGGGGTCACAATTTCAGCAAAAATCTGACTTTTGGCAATTCACTCAAAAATGGTGCCAACCGGTTGCAAAGACTCCCCTGAAAGCTTTGGCGATGGAAACAGAAGGCTTTTTATCACAGGACAAGAAATCAGCCCTCACCAACTTAACCGGCAGAAAATATTTTTTTGAAAAAATCCCTAAGCCCCGGGGTCACAATTTCAGCAAAAATCTGACTTTTGGCAATTCACTCAAAAATGGTGCCACCATGTTGCAAATGCTCCCCTGAAACGTTTGGCAGTCGAAACAGAAGGCTTTTTATCACAGGACAAGAAATCAGCCCTCGAAAACCTAACCTGCGGAAAATATTTTTTTGAAAAAATC
>NW_027670053.1:0-40157 GCF_964188305.1 Podarcis bocagei
ATCGTTTGCAACAGTTTGGCACCATTTTTGAGTGAATTCCAGAACGTCAGATTTTTGCTGAAATTTGTGACCGCGCGGCTTAGGGATTTTTTCAAAAAAAAGTTGTTCAGACCTTGCGGGCTAATTCTGTTTCAATGATAAAAACCCATCTGTTTCCACTGAAAAACCTTTCAGGGGATCGTTTGCAACAGTTTGGCAAGATTTTTGAGTGAATTCCAGAACATCAGATTTTTGCTGAAATTGTGACCGCGCGGCTTAGGGATTTTTTCAAAAAAAAGTTGTTCAGACCTTGCGGGCTAATTCTGTTTCTATGATAAAAACCCATCTCTTTCCACCGAAAAACCTTTCAGGGGATCGTTTGCAACAGTTTGGCACCATTTTTGAGTGAATTCCAGAACGTCAGATTTTTGCTGAAATTGTGACCGTGCGGCTTAGGGATTTTTTCAAAAAAAGTTTTTCAGACCTTGCGTGAAAATTCTTTTTCAATGATAAAAACCCATCTCTTTCCACCGAAAAACCTTTCAGGGATCAAATGCAACAGTTTGGCACCGTTTTGAGTGAATTGCAGAACGTCAGATTTTTGCTGAAATTGTGACCGCGCGTCATAGGGATTTTTTTAAAAAAAGTTTTTCAGACCTTGTGTGAAAATTCTTTTTCAATGATAAAAACCCATATCTTTCCACCGAAAAACCTTTCAGGGGATCGTTTGCAACAGTTTGGCACCGTTTTTGAGTGAATTGCAGAACGTCATATTTTGCTGAAATTGTGACCGCGCGGCTTAGGGATTTTTTCAAAAAAAGTTGTTCAGACCTTGCGTAAAAATTCTTTTTCAATGATAAAAACCCATCTCTTTCCACCGAAAAACCTTTCAGGGGATCGTTTGCAACAGTGTGGCACCATTTTTGAGTGAATTCCAGAACGTCAGATTTACTGAAATTGTGACCGCGCGGCTTAGGGATTTTTTCAAAAAAAAGTTGTTCAGACCTTGCGGGCTAATTCTATTTCTATGATAAAAACCCATCTCTTTCCCACCGAAAAACCTTTCAGGGGATCGTTTTGCAACAGTTTGGCACCGTTTTTGAGTGAATTCCAGAATGTCAGATTTTTGCTGAAATTGTGACCGCGCGGCTTAGGGATTTTTTCAAAAAAAGTTGTTCAGACCTTGCGTAAAAATTCTTTTTCAATGATAAAAACCCATCTCTTTCCACCGAAAAACCTTTCAGGGGATCGTTTGCAACAGTGTGGCACCATTTTTGAGTGAATTCCAGAACATCAGATTTTTGCTGAAATTGTGACCGCCCGGCTTAGGGATTTTTTTAAAAAAAGTTTTTCAGACCTTGCGTGAAAATTCTTTTTCAATGATAAAAACCCATCTCTTTCCACCAAAAAACCTTTCAGGGGATCGTTTGCAAGAGTTTGGCACCGTTTTTGAGTGAATTCCAGAACGTCTTAGGATTTTTTCAAAAAAAGTTGTTCAGACCTTGCGTAAAAATTCTTTTTCAATGATAAAAACCCATCTCTTTCCACCGAAAAACCTTTCAGGGGATCGTTTGCAACAGTTTGGCACCATTTTTGAGTGAATTCCAGAACGTCAGATTTTTGCTGAAATTGTGACCGCGCGGCTTAGGGATTTTTTTAAAAAAAGTTTTTCAGACCTTGCGTGAAAATTCTTTTTCAATGATAAAAACCCATCTCTTTCCACCAAAAAACCTTTCAGGGGATCGTTTGCAACAGTTTGGCACCGTTTTTGAGTGAATTCCAGAACGTCTTAGGGATTTTTTTCAAAAAAAGTTTTTCAGACCTTGCGTGAAAATTCTTTTTCAATGATAAAAACCCATCTCTTTCCACCAAAAAACCTTTCAGGGGATCAAATGCAACAGTTTGGCACCGTTTTTGAGTTAATTCCAGAACGTCAGATTTTTGCTGAAATTGTGACCGCGCGGCTTAGGGATTTTTTTAAAAATGTTTTTCAGACCTTGCGTGAAAATTCTTTTCAATGATAAAAAACCCATCTGTTTCCTCCGAAAAACCTTCCAGGGGATCGTTTGCAACAGTTTGGCACCATTTTTGAGTGAATTCCAGAACATCAGATTTTTGCTGAAATTGTGACCGCGCGGCTTAGGGAATTTTTCAAAAAAAAGTTGTTCAGACCTTGCGGGCTAATTCTGTTTCTATGATAAAAACCCATCTCTTTCCACTGAAAAACCATTCAGGGGATCAAATGCAACAGTTTGGCACCGTTTTTGAGTGAATTCCAGAACGTCAGATTTTTGCTGAAATTGTGACCGCGCGGCTTAGGGATTTTTTTAAAAAATGTTTTTCAGACCTTGCGTGAAAATTCTTTTTCAATGATAAAAAACCCATCTGTTTCCTCCGAAAAACCTTTCAGGGGATCGTTTGCAAGAGTGTGGCACCATTTTTGAGTGAATTCCAGAACGTCAGAATTTTGCTAAAATTGTGACCGCACGGCTTAGGGATTTTTTCAAAAAAAAGTTGTTCAGTCCTTGCGGGCTAATTCTGTTTCAATGATAAAAACCCATCTCTTTCCACCGAAAAACCTTTCAGGGGATCGTTTGCAACAGTTTGGCACCATTTTTGAGTGAATTCCAGAACGTCAGATTTTTGCTGAAATTGTGACCGCGCGGCTTAGGGATTTTTTCAAAAAAAAGTTGTTCAGACCTTGCGGGCTAATTCTGTTTCAATGATAAAAACCCATCTGTTTCCACTGAAAAACCTTTCAGGGGATCGTTTGCAACAGTTTGGCAAGATTTTTGAGTGAATTCCAGAACATCAGATTTTTGCTGAAATTGTGACCGCGCGGCTTAGGGATTTTTTCAAAAAAAAGTTGTTCAGACCTTGCGGGCTAATTCTGTTTCTATGATAAAAACCCATCTCTTTCCACCGAAAAACCTTTCAGGGGATCGTTTGCAACAGTTTGGCACCATTTTTGAGTGAATTCCAGAACGTCAGATTTTTGCTGAAATTGTGACCGTGCGGCTTAGGGATTTTTTCAAAAAAAGTTTTTCAGACCTTGCGTGAAAATTCTTTTTCAATGATAAAAACCCATCTCTTTCCACCGAAAAACCTTTCAGGGATCAAATGCAACAGTTTGGCACCGTTTTTGAGTGAATTGCAGAACGTCAGATTTTTGCTGAAATTGTGACCGCGCGTCATAGGGATTTTTTTAAAAAAAGTTTTTCAGACCTTGTGTGAAAATTCTTTTTCAATGATAAAAACCCATATCTTTCCACCGAAAAACCTTTCAGGGGATCGTTTGCAACAGTTTGGCACCGTTTTTGAGTGAATTGCAGAACGTCATATTTTTGCTGAAATTGTGACCGCGCGGCTTAGGGATTTTTTCAAAAAAAGTTGTTCAGACCTTGCGTAAAAATTCTTTTTCAATGATAAAAACCCATCTCTTTCCACCGAAAAACCTTTCAGGGGATCGTTTGCAACAGTGTGGCACCATTTTGAGTGAATTCCAGAACGTCAGATTTACTGAAATTGTGACCGCGCGGCTTAGGGATTTTTTCAAAAAAAAGTTGTTCAGACCTTGCGGGCTAATTCTATTTCTATGATAAAAACCCATCTCTTTCCACCGAAAAACCTTTCAGGGGATCGTTTGCAACAGTTTGGCACCGTTTTTGAGTGAATTCCAGAATGTCAGATTTTTGCTGAAATTGTGACCGCGCGGCTTAGGGATTTTTTCAAAAAAAGTTGTTCAGACCTTGCGTAAAAATTCTTTTTCAATGATAAAAACCCATCTCTTTCCACCGAAAAACCTTTCAGGGGATCGTTTGCAACAGTGTGGCACCATTTTTGAGTGAATTCCAGAACATCAGATTTTTGCTGAAATTGTGACCGCCCGGCTTAGGGATTTTTTAAAAAAAGTTTTTCAGACCTTGCGTGAAAATTCTTTTTCAATGATAAAAACCCATCTCTTTCCACCAAAAAACCTTTCAGGGGATCGTTTGCAAGAGTTTGGCACCGTTTTTGAGTGAATTCCAGAACGTCTTAGGGATTTTTTCAAAAAAAGTTGTTCAGACCTTGCGTAAAAATTCTTTTTCAATGATAAAAACCCATCTCTTTCCACCGAAAAACCTTTCAGGGGATCGTTTGCAACAGTTTGGCACCATTTTTGAGTGAATTCCAGAACGTCAGATTTTTGCTGAAATTGTGACCGCGCGGCTTAGGGATTTTTTTAAAAAAAGTTTTTCAGACCTTGCGTGAAAATTCTTTTTCAATGATAAAAACCCATCTCTTTCCACCAAAAAAACCTTTCAGGGGATCGTTTGCAACAGTTTGGCACCGTTTTTGAGTGAATTCCAGAACGTCTTAGGGATTTTTTCAAAAAAAGTTTTTCAGACCTTGCGTGAAAATTCTTTTTCAATGATAAAAACCCATCTCTTTCCACCGAAAAACCTTTCAGGGATCAAATGCAACAGTTTGGCACCGTTTTTGAGTGAATTGCAGAACGTCAGATTTTTGCTGAAATTGTGACCGCGCGTCATAGGGATTTTTTTAAAAAAAGTTTTTGAGACCTTGCGTGAAAATTCTTTTTCAATGATAAAAACCCATCTCTTTCCACCAAAAAACCTTTCAGGGGATCAAATGCAACAGTTTGGCACCGTTTTTGAGTGAATTCCAGAACGTCAGATTTTTGCTGAAATTGTGACCGCGCGGCTTAGGGATTTTTTTAAAAAATGTTTTTCAGACCTTGCGTGAAAATTCTTTTTCAATGATAAAAACCCATCTGTTTCCTCCGAAAAACCTTTCAGGGGATCGTTTGCAAGAGTGTGGCACCATTTTTGAGTGAATTCCAGAACGTCAGAATTTTGCTGAAATTGTGACCGCGCGGCTTAGGGATTTTTTCAAAAAAAGTTGTTCAGTCCTTGCGGGCTAATTCTGTTTCAATGATAAAAACCGATCTCTTTCCACCGAAAAACCTTTCAGGGGATCGTTTGCAACAGTTTGGCACCATTTTTGAGTGAATTCCAGAACGTCAGAATTTTGCTGAAATTGTGACCGCGCGGCTTAGGGATTTTTTCAAAAAAAAGTTGTTCAGACCTTGTGGGCTAATTCTGTTTCAATGATAAAAACCCATCTGTTTCCACTGAAAAACCTTTCAGGGGATCGTTTGCAACAGTTTGGCAAGATTTTTGAGTGAATTCCAGAACGTCAGATTTTTGCTGAAATTGTGACCGCGCGGCTTAGGGATTTTTTCAAAAAAAAGTTGTTCAGACCTTGCGGGCTAATTCTGTTTCTATGATAAAAACCCATCTCTTTCCACCGAAAAACCTTTCAGGGGATCGTTTGCAACAGTTTGGCACCATTTTTGAGTGAATTCCAGAACGTCAGATTTTTGCTGAAATTGTGACCGCGCGGCTTAGGGATTTTTTCAAAAAAAAGTTGTTCAGACCTTGCGGGCTAATTCTGTTTCTATGATAAAAACCCATCTCTTTCCACCGAAAAACCTTTCAGGGGATCGTTTGCAATAGTTTGGCACCGTTTTTGAGTGAATTGCAGAACGTCAGATTTTTGCTGAAATTGTGACCGTGCGGCTTAGGGATTTTTTCAAAAAAAGTTTTTCAGACCTTGCGTGAAAATTCTTTTTCAATGATAAAAACCCATCTCTTTCCACCGAAAAACCTTTCAGGGATCAAATGCAACAGTTTGGCACTGTTTTTGAGTGAATTGCAGAACGTCAGATTTTTGCTGAAATTGTGACCGCGCGTCATAGGGATTTTTTTAAAAAAAGTTTTTCAGACCTTGCGTGAAAATTCTTTTTCAATGATAAAAACCCATCTCTTTCCACCGAAAAACCTTTCAGGGGATCGTTTGCAACAGTTTGGCACCGTTTTTGAGTGAATTGCAGAACGTCAGATTTTTGCTGAAATTGTGACCGCGCGGCTTAGGGATTTTTTCAAAAAAAAGTTGTTCAGACCTTGCGGGCTAATTCTGTTTCTATGATAAAAACCCATCTCTTTCCACCGAAAAACCTTTCAGGGGATCGTTTCCAATAGTTTGGCACCGTTTTTGAGTGAATTGCAGAACGTCAGATTTTTGCTGAAATTGTGACCGTGCGGCTTAGGGATTTTTTCAAAAAAAGTTTTTCAGACCTTGCGTGAAAATTCTTTTTCAATGATAAAAACCCATCTCTTTCCACCGAAAAACCTTTCAGGGATCAAATGCAACAGTTTGGCACCGTTTTTGAGTGAATTGCAGAACGTCAGATTTTTGCTGAAATTGTGACCGCGCGTCATAGGGATTTTTTTAAAAAAAGTTTTTCAGACCTTGCGTGAAAATTCTTTTTCAATGATAAAAACCCATCTCTTTCCACCAAAAAACCTTTCAGGGGATCAAATGCAACAGTTTGGCACCGCTTTTGAGTGAATTGCAGAACGTCAGATTTTTGCTGAAATTGTGACCGCGCGTCATAGGGATTTTTTTAAAAAAAGTTTTTCAGACCTCGCGTGAAAATTCTTTTTCAATGATAAAAACCCATCTCTTTCTACCAAAAAACCTTTCAGGGGATCAAATGCAACAGTTTAGCACCGTTTTTGAGTGAATTGCAGAACGTCAGATTTTTGCTGAAATTGTGACCGCGCGGCTTAGGGATTTTTTCAAAAAAAAGTTGTTCAGACCTTGCGGGCTAATTCTATTTCTATGATAAAAACCCATCTCTTTCCACCGAAAAACCTTTCAGGGGATCGTTTGCAACAGTTTGGCACCGTTTTTGAGTGAATTCCAGAACGTCAGATTTTTGCTGAAATTGTGACCGTGCGGCTTAGGGATTTTTTCAAAAAAAGTTGTTCAGACCTTGCGTGAAAATTCTTTTTCAATGATAAAAACCCATCTCTTTCCACCGAAAAACCTTTCAGGGATCAAATGCAACAGTTTGGCACCGTTTTTGAGTGAATTGCAGAACGTCAGATTTTTGCTGAAATTGTGACCGCGCGTCATAGGGATTTTTTTAAAAAAAGTTTTTCAGACCTTGCGTGAAAATTCTTTTTCAATGATAAAAACCCATCTCTTTCCACCAAAAAACCTTTCAGGGGATCAAATGCAACAGTTTGGCACCGCTTTTGAGTGAATTGCAGAACGTCAGATTTTTGCTGAAATTGTGACCGCGCGTCATAGGGATTTTTTTAAAAAAAGTTTTTCAGACCTCGCGTGAAAATTCTTTTTCAATGATAAAAACCCATCTCTTTCTACCAAAAAACCTTTCAGGGGATCAAATGCAACAGTTTAGCACCGTTTTTGAGTGAATTGCAGAACGTCAGATTTTTGCTGAAATTGTGACCGCGCGGCTTAGGGATTTTTTCAAAAAAAAGTTGTTCAGACCTTGCGGGCTAATTCTATTTCTATGATAAAAACCCATCTCTTTCCACCGAAAAACCTTTCAGGGGATCGTTTGCAACAGTTTGGCACCATTTTTGAGTGAATTCCAGAACGTCAGATTTTTGCTGAAATTGTGACCGCGCGGCTTAGGGATTTTTTCAAAAAAAAGTTGTTCAGACCTTGCGGGCTAATTCTGTTTCTATGATAAAAACCCATCTCTTTCCACCGAAAAACCTTTCAGGGGATCGTTTGCAACAGTTTGGCACCGTATTGGAGTGAATTCCAGAACGTCAGATTTTTGCTGAAATTGTGACCGCGCGGCTTAGGGATTTTTTTAAAAAATGTTTTTCAGACCTTGCGTGAAAATTCTTTTTCAATGATAAAAAACCCATCTGTTTCCTCCGAAAAACCTTTCAGGGGATCGTTTGCAACAGTTTGGCACCATTTTTGAGTGAATTCCAGAACGTCAGAATTTTGCTGAAATTGTGACCGCGCGGCTTAGGGATTTTTTCAAAAAAAAGTTGTTCAGTCCTTGCGGGCTAATTCTGTTTCAATAATAAAAACCCATCTCTTTCCACCGAAAAACCTTTCAGGGGATCGTTTGCAACAGTTTGGCACCATTTTTGAGTGAATTCCAGAACGTCAGATTTTTGCTGAAATTGTGACCGCATGGCTTAGGGATTTTTTCAAAAAAAAGTTGTTCAGACCTTGCGGGCTAATTCTGTTTCAATGATAAAAACCCATCTGTTTCCACTGAAAAACCTTTCAGGGGATCGTTTGCAACAGTTTGGCAAGATTTTTGAGTGAATTCCAGAACGTCAGATTTTTGCTGAAATTGTGACCGCGCGGCTTAGGGATTTTTTCAAAAAAAAGTTGTTCAGACCTTGCGGGCAAATTCTGTTTCAATGATAAAAACCCATCTCTTTCCACCGAAAAACCTTTCAGGGGATAGTTTGCAACAGTTTGGCACCATTTTTGAGTGAATTCCAGAACGTCAGATTTTTGCTGAAATAGTGACCGCGCGGCTTAGGGATTTTTTCAAAAAAAAATTGTTCAGACCTTGCAGGCTAATTCTGTTTCTATGATAAAAACCCATCTCTTTCCACCGAAAAACCTTTCAGGGGATCGTTTGCAATAGTTTGGCACCGTTTTTGAGTGAATTGCAGAACGTCAGATTTTTGCTGAAATTGTGACCGCGCGGCTTAGGGATTTTTTTAAAAAATGTTTTTCAGACCTTGCGTGAAAATTCTTTTTCAATGATAAAAACCCATCTCTTTCCACCAAAAAACCTTTCAGGGGATCAAATGCAACAGTTTGGCACCGTTTTTGAGTTAATTCCAGAACGTCAGATTTTTGCTGAAATTGTGACCGCGCGGCTTAGGGATTTTTTTAAAAAATGTTTTTCAGACCTTGCGTGAAAATTCTTTTTCAATGATAAAAAACCCATCTGTTTCCTCCGAAAAACCTTCCAGGGGATCGTTTGCAACAGTTTGGCACCATTTTTGAGTGAATTCCAGAACATCAGATTTTTGCTGAAATTGTGACCGCGCGGCTTAGGGAATTTTTCAAAAAAAAGTTGTTCAGACCTTGCGGGCTAATTCTGTTTCTATGATAAAAACCCATCTCTTTCCACTGAAAAACCATTCAGGGGATCAAATGCAACAGTTTGGCACCGTTTTTGAGTGAATTCCAGAACGTCAGATTTTTGCTGAAATTGTGACCGCGCGGCTTAGGGATTTTTTTAAAAAATGTTTTTCAGACCTTGCGTGAAAATTCTTTTTCAATGATAAAAAACCCATCTGTTTCCTCCGAAAAACCTTTCAGGGGATCGTTTGCAAGAGTGTGGCACCATTTTTGAGTGAATTCCAGAACGTCAGAATTTTGCTAAAATTGTGACCGCACGGCTTAGGGATTTTTTCAAAAAAAAGTTGTTCAGTCCTTGCGGGCTAATTCTGTTTCAATGATAAAAACCCATCTCTTTCCACCGAAAAACCTTTCAGGGGATCGTTTGCAACAGTTTGGCACCATTTTTGAGTGAATTCCAGAACGTCAGATTTTTGCTGAAATTGTGACCGCGCGGCTTAGGGATTTTTTCAAAAAAAAGTTGTTCAGACCTTGCGGGCTAATTCTGTTTCAATGATAAAAACCCATCTGTTTCCACTGAAAAACCTTTCAGGGGATCGTTTGCAACAGTTTGGCAAGATTTTTGAGTGAATTCCAGAACATCAGATTTTTGCTGAAATTGTGACCGCGCGGCTTAGGGATTTTTTCAAAAAAAAGTTGTTCAGACCTTGCGGGCTAATTCTGTTTCTATGATAAAAACCCATCTCTTTCCACCGAAAAACCTTTCAGGGGATCGTTTGCAACAGTTTGGCACCATTTTTGAGTGAATTCCAGAACGTCAGATTTTTGCTGAAATTGTGACCGTGCGGCTTAGGGATTTTTTCAAAAAAAGTTTTTCAGACCTTGCGTGAAAATTCTTTTTCAATGATAAAAACCCATCTCTTTCCACCGAAAAACCTTTCAGGGATCAAATGCAACAGTTTGGCACCGTTTTTGAGTGAATTGCAGAACGTCAGATTTTTGCTGAAATTGTGACCGCGCGTCATAGGGATTTTTTTAAAAAAAGTTTTTCAGACCTTGTGTGAAAATTCTTTTTCAATGATAAAAACCCATATCTTTCCACCGAAAAACCTTTCAGGGGATCGTTTGCAACAGTTTGGCACCGTTTTTGAGTGAATTGCAGAACGTCATATTTTTGCTGAAATTGTGACCGCGCGGCTTAGGGATTTTTTCAAAAAAAGTTGTTCAGACCTTGCGTAAAAATTCTTTTTCAATGATAAAAACCCATCTCTTTCCACCGAAAAACCTTTCAGGGGATCGTTTGCAACAGTGTGGCACCATTTTTGAGTGAATTCCAGAACGTCAGATTTACTGAAATTGTGACCGCGCGGCTTAGGGATTTTTTCAAAAAAAAGTTGTTCAGACCTTGCGGGCTAATTCTATTTCTATGATAAAAACCCATCTCTTTCCACCGAAAAACCTTTCAGGGGATCGTTTGCAACAGTTTGGCACCGTTTTTGAGTGAATTCCAGAATGTCAGATTTTTGCTGAAATTGTGACCGCGCGGCTTAGGGATTTTTTCAAAAAAAGTTGTTCAGACCTTGCGTAAAAATTCTTTTTCAATGATAAAAACCCATCTCTTTCCACCGAAAAACCTTTCAGGGGATCGTTTGCAACAGTGTGGCACCATTTTTGAGTGAATTCCAGAACATCAGATTTTTGCTGAAATTGTGACCGCCCGGCTTAGGGATTTTTTTAAAAAAAGTTTTTCAGACCTTGCGTGAAAATTCTTTTTCAATGATAAAAACCCATCTCTTTCCACCAAAAAACCTTTCAGGGGATCGTTTGCAAGAGTTTGGCACCGTTTTTGAGTGAATTCCAGAACGTCTTAGGGATTTTTTCAAAAAAAGTTGTTCAGACCTTGCGTAAAAATTCTTTTTCAATGATAAAAACCCATCTCTTTCCACCGAAAAACCTTTCAGGGGATCGTTTGCAACAGTTTGGCACCATTTTTGAGTGAATTCCAGAACGTCAGATTTTTGCTGAAATTGTGACCGCGCGGCTTAGGGATTTTTTTAAAAAAAGTTTTTCAGACCTTGCGTGAAAATTCTTTTTCAATGATAAAAACCCATCTCTTTCCACCAAAAAACCTTTCAGGGGATCGTTTGCAACAGTTTGGCACCGTTTTTGAGTGAATTCCAGAACGTCTTAGGGATTTTTTCAAAAAAAGTTTTTCAGACCTTGCGTGAAAATTCTTTTTCAATGATAAAAACCCATCTCTTTCCACCAAAAAACCTTTCAGGGGATCAAATGCAACAGTTTGGCACCGTTTTTGAGTTAATTCCAGAACGTCAGATTTTTGCTGAAATTGTGACCGCGCGGCTTAGGGATTTTTTTAAAAAATGTTTTTCAGACCTTGCGTGAAAATTCTTTTTCAATGATAAAAAACCCATCTGTTTCCTCCGAAAAACCTTCCAGGGGATCGTTTGCAACAGTTTGGCACCATTTTTGAGTGAATTCCAGAACATCAGATTTTTGCTGAAATTGTGACCGCGCGGCTTAGGGAATTTTTCAAAAAAAAGTTGTTCAGACCTTGCGGGCTAATTCTGTTTCTATGATAAAAACCCATCTCTTTCCACTGAAAAACCATTCAGGGGATCAAATGCAACAGTTTGGCACCGTTTTTGAGTGAATTCCAGAACGTCAGATTTTTGCTGAAATTGTGACCGCGCGGCTTAGGGATTTTTTTAAAAAATGTTTTTCAGACCTTGCGTGAAAATTCTTTTTCAATGATAAAAAACCCATCTGTTTCCTCCGAAAAACCTTTCAGGGGATCGTTTGCAAGAGTGTGGCACCATTTTTGAGTGAATTCCAGAACGTCAGAATTTTGCTAAAATTGTGACCGCACGGCTTAGGGATTTTTTCAAAAAAAAGTTGTTCAGTCCTTGCGGGCTAATTCTGTTTCAATGATAAAAACCCATCTCTTTCCACCGAAAAACCTTTCAGGGGATCGTTTGCAACAGTTTGGCACCATTTTTGAGTGAATTCCAGAACGTCAGATTTTTGCTGAAATTGTGACCGCGCGGCTTAGGGATTTTTTCAAAAAAAAGTTGTTCAGACCTTGCGGGCTAATTCTGTTTCAATGATAAAAACCCATCTGTTTCCACTGAAAAACCTTTCAGGGGATCGTTTGCAACAGTTTGGCAAGATTTTTGAGTGAATTCCAGAACATCAGATTTTTGCTGAAATTGTGACCGCGCGGCTTAGGGATTTTTTCAAAAAAAAGTTGTTCAGACCTTGCGGGCTAATTCTGTTTCTATGATAAAAACCCATCTCTTTCCACCGAAAAACCTTTCAGGGGATCGTTTGCAACAGTTTGGCACCATTTTTGAGTGAATTCCAGAACGTCAGATTTTTGCTGAAATTGTGACCGTGCGGCTTAGGGATTTTTTCAAAAAAAGTTTTTCAGACCTTGCGTGAAAATTCTTTTTCAATGATAAAAACCCATCTCTTTCCACCGAAAAACCTTTCAGGGATCAAATGCAACAGTTTGGCACCGTTTTTGAGTGAATTGCAGAACGTCAGATTTTTGCTGAAATTGTGACCGCGCGTCATAGGGATTTTTTTAAAAAAAAGTTTTTCAGACCTTGTGTGAAAATTCTTTTTCAATGATAAAAACCCATATCTTTCCACCGAAAAACCTTTCAGGGGATCGTTTGCAACAGTTTGGCACCGTTTTTGAGTGAATTGCAGAACGTCATATTTTTGCTGAAATTGTGACCGCGCGGCTTAGGGATTTTTTCAAAAAAGTTGTTCAGACCTTGCGTAAAAATTCTTTTTCAATGATAAAAACCCATCTCTTTCCACCGAAAAACCTTTCAGGGGATCGTTTGCAACAGTGTGGCACCATTTTTGAGTGAATTCCAGAACGTCAGATTTACTGAAATTGTGACCGCGCAGCTTAGGGATTTTTTCAAAAAAAAGTTGTTCAGACCTTGCGGGCTAATTCTATTTCTATGATAAAAACCCATCTCTTTCCACCGAAAAACCTTTCAGGGGATCGTTTGCAACAGTTTGGCACCGTTTTTGAGTGAATTCCAGAATGTCAGATTTTTGCTGAAATTGTGACCGCGCGGCTTAGGGATTTTTTCAAAAAAAGTTGTTCAGACCTTGCGTAAAAAATTCTTTTTCAATGATAAAAACCCATCTCTTTCCACCGAAAAACCTTTCAGGGGATCGTTTGCAACAGTGTGGCACCATTTTTGAGTGAATTCCAGAACATCAGATTTTTGCTGAAATTGTGACCGCCCGGCTTAGGGATTTTTTTAAAAAAAGTTTTTCAGACCTTGCGTGAAAATTCTTTTTCAATGATAAAAACCCATCTCTTTCCACCAAAAAACCTTTCAGGGGATCGTTTGCAAGAGTTTGGCACCGTTTTTGAGTGAATTCCAGAACGTCTTAGGGATTTTTTCAAAAAAAGTTGTTCAGACCTTGCGTAAAAATTCTTTTTCAATGATAAAAACCATCTCTTTCCACCGAAAAACCTTTCAGGGGATCGTTTGCAACAGTTTGGCACCATTTTTGAGTGAATTCCAGAACGTCAGATTTTTGCTGAAATTGTGACCGCGCGGCTTAGGGATTTTTTAAAAAAGTTTTTCAGACCTTGCGTGAAAATTCTTTTTCAATGATAAAAACCCATCTCTTTCCACCAAAAAACCTTTCAGGGGATCGTTTGCAACAGTTTGGCACCGTTTTTGAGTGAATTCCAGAACGTCTTAGGGATTTTTTCAAAAAAAGTTTTTCAGACCTTGCGTGAAAATTCTTTTTCAATGATAAAAACCCATCTCTTTCCACCGAAAAACCTTTCAGGGATCAAATGCAACAGTTTGGCACCGTTTTTGAGTGAATTGCAGAACGTCAGATTTTTGCTGAAATTGTGACCGCGCGTCATAGGGATTTTTTTAAAAAAAGTTTTTGAGACCTTGCGTGAAAATTCTTTTTCAATGATAAAAACCCATCTCTTTCCACCAAAAAACCTTTCAGGGGATCAAATGCAACAGTTTGGCACCGTTTTTGAGTGAATTCCAGAACGTCAGATTTTTGCTGAAATTGTGACCGCGCGGCTTAGGGATTTTTTTAAAAAATGTTTTTCAGACCTTGCGTGAAAATTCTTTTTCAATGATAAAAACCCATCTGTTTCCTCCGAAAAACCTTTCAGGGGATCGTTTGCAAGAGTGTGGCACCATTTTTGAGTGAATTCCAGAACGTCAGAATTTTGCTGAAATTGTGACCGCGCGGCTTAGGGATTTTTTCAAAAAAAAGTTGTTCAGTCCTTGCGGGCTAATTCTGTTTCAATGATAAAAACCGATCTCTTTCCACCGAAAAACCTTTCAGGGGATCGTTTGCAACAGTTTGGCACCATTTTTGAGTGAATTCCAGAACGTCAGAATTTTGCTGAAATTGTGACCGCGCGGCTTAGGGATTTTTTCAAAAAAAAGTTGTTCAGACCTTGTGGGCTAATTCTGTTTCAATGATAAAAACCCATCTGTTTCCACTGAAAAACCTTTCAGGGGATCGTTTGCAACAGTTTGGCAAGATTTTTGAGTGAATTCCAGAACGTCAGATTTTTGCTGAAATTGTGACCGCGCGGCTTAGGGATTTTTTCAAAAAAAAGTTGTTCAGACCTTGCGGGCTAATTCTGTTTCTATGATAAAAACCCATCTCTTTCCACCGAAAAACCTTTCAGGGGATCGTTTGCAACAGTTTGGCACCATTTTTGAGTGAATTCCAGAACGTCAGATTTTTGCTGAAATTGTGACCGCGCGGCTTAGGGATTTTTTCAAAAAAAAGTTGTTCAGACCTTGCGGGCTAATTCTGTTTCTATGATAAAAACCCATCTCTTTCCACCGAAAAACCTTTCAGGGGATCGTTTGCAATAGTTTGGCACCGTTTTTGAGTGAATTGCAGAACGTCAGATTTTTGCTGAAATTGTGACCGTGCGGCTTAGGGATTTTTTCAAAAAAAGTTTTTCAGACCTTGCGTGAAAATTCTTTTTCAATGATAAAAACCCATCTCTTTCCACCGAAAAACCTTTCAGGGATCAAATGCAACAGTTTGGCACCGTTTTTGAGTGAATTGCAGAACGTCAGATTTTTGCTGAAATTGTGACCGCGCGTCATAGGGATTTTTTTAAAAAAAGTTTTTCAGACCTTGCGTGAAAATTCTTTTTCAATGATAAAAACCCATCTCTTTCCACCGAAAAACCTTTCAGGGGATCGTTTGCAACAGTTTGGCACCGTTTTTGAGTGAATTGCAGAACGTCAGATTTTTGCTGAAATTGTGACCGCGCGGCTTAGGGATTTTTTCAAAAAAAAGTTGTTCAGACCTTGCGGGCTAATTCTGTTTCTATGATAAAAACCCATCTCTTTCCACCGAAAAACCTTTCAGGGGATCGTTTCCAATAGTTTGGCACCGTTTTTGAGTGAATTGCAGAACGTCAGATTTTTGCTGAAATTGTGACCGTGCGGCTTAGGGATTTTTTCAAAAAAAGTTTTTCAGACCTTGCGTGAAAATTCTTTTTCAATGATAAAAACCCATCTCTTTCCACCGAAAAACCTTTCAGGGATCAAATGCAACAGTTTGGCACCGTTTTTGAGTGAATTGCAGAACGTCAGATTTTTGCTGAAATTGTGACCGCGCGTCATAGGGATTTTTTTAAAAAAAGTTTTTCAGACCTTGCGTGAAAATTCTTTTTCAATGATAAAAACCCATCTCTTTCCACCAAAAAACCTTTCAGGGGATCAAATGCAACAGTTTGGCACCGCTTTTGAGTGAATTGCAGAACGTCAGATTTTTGCTGAAATTGTGACCGCGCGTCATAGGGATTTTTTTAAAAAAAGTTTTTCAGACCTCGCGTGAAAATTCTTTTTCAATGATAAAAACCCATCTCTTTCTACCAAAAAACCTTTCAGGGGATCAAATGCAACAGTTTAGCACCGTTTTTGAGTGAATTGCAGAACGTCAGATTTTTGCTGAAATTGTGACCGCGCGGCTTAGGGATTTTTTCAAAAAAAAGTTGTTCAGACCTTGCGGGCTAATTCTATTTCTATGATAAAAACCCATCTCTTTCCACCGAAAAACCTTTCAGGGGATCGTTTGCAACAGTTTGGCACCGTTTTTGAGTGAATTCCAGAACGTCAGATTTTTGCTGAAATTGTGACCGTGCGGCTTAGGGATTTTTTCAAAAAAAGTTGTTCAGACCTTGCGTGAAAATTCTTTTTCAATGATAAAAACCCATCTCTTTCCACCGAAAAACCTTTCAGGGATCAAATGCAACAGTTTGGCACCGTTTTTGAGTGAATTGCAGAACGTCAGATTTTTGCTGAAATTGTGACCGCGCGTCATAGGGATTTTTTTAAAAAAAGTTTTTCAGACCTTGCGTGAAAATTCTTTTTCAATGATAAAAACCCATCTCTTTCCACCAAAAAACCTTTCAGGGGATCAAATGCAACAGTTTGGCACCGCTTTTGAGTGAATTGCAGAACGTCAGATTTTTGCTGAAATTGTGACCGCGCGTCATAGGGATTTTTTTAAAAAAAGTTTTTCAGACCTCGCGTGAAAATTCTTTTTCAATGATAAAAACCCATCTCTTTCTACCAAAAAACCTTTCAGGGGATCAAATGCAACAGTTTAGCACCGTTTTTGAGTGAATTGCAGAACGTCAGATTTTTGCTGAAATTGTGACCGCGCGGCTTAGGGATTTTTTCAAAAAAAAGTTGTTCAGACCTTGCGGGCTAATTCTATTTCTATGATAAAAACCCATCTCTTTCCACCGAAAAACCTTTCAGGGGATCGTTTGCAACAGTTTGGCACCGTTTTTGAGTGAATTCCAGAACGTCAGATTTTTGCTGAAATTGTGACCGGGCGGCTTAGGGATTTTTTCAAAAAAAGTTGTTCAGACCTTGCGTAAAAATTCTTTTTCAATGATAAAAACCCATCTGTTTCCACCGAAAAACCTTTCAGGGGATCGTTTGCAACAGTGTGGCACCATTTTTGAGTGAATTCCAGAACGTCAGATTTTTGCTGAAATTGTGACCGCGCGGCTTAGGGATTTTTTCAAAAAAAAGTTGTTCAGACCTTGCGGGCTAATTCTGTTTCAATGATAAAAACCCATCTCTTTCCACTGAAAAACCTTTCAGGGGATCGTTTGCAATAGTTTGGCACCATTTTTGAGTGAATTCCCGAACGTCAGAATTTTGCTGAAATTGTGACCGCGCGGCTTAGGGATTTTTTCAAAAAAAAGTTGTTGAGACCTTGCGGGCTAATTCTGTTTCTATGATAAAAACCCATCTCTTTCCACCGAAAAACCTTTCAGGGGATCGTTTGCAATAGTTTGGCACCGTTTTTGAGTGAATTGCAGAACGTCAGATTTTTGCTGAAATTGTGACCGTGCGTCTTAGGGATTTTTTCAAAAAAAGTTGTTCAGACCTTGCGTAAAAATTCTTTTTCAATGATAAAAACCCATCTCTTTCCAACGAAAAACCTTTCAGGGGATCGTTTGCAACAGTGTGGCACCATTTTTGAGTGAATTCCAGAACATCAGATTTTTGCTGAAATTGTGACCGCGCGGCTTAGGGATTTTTTTAAAAAAAGTTTTTCAGACCTTGCGTGAAAATTCTTTTTCAATGATAAAAACCCATCTCTTTCCACCAAAAAACCTTTCAGGGGATCGTTTGCAACAGTTTGGCACCGTTTTTGAGTGAATTCCAGAACGTCTTAGGGATTTTTTCAAAAAAAGTTGTTCAGACCTTGCGTAAAAATTCTTTTTCAATGATAAAAACCCATCTCTTTCCACCGAAAAACCTTTCAGGGGATCGTTTGCAACAGTGTGGCACCATTTTTGAGTGAATTCCAGAACATCAGATTTGGCACCATTTTTGAGTGAATTCCAGAACGTCAGAATTTTGCTGAAATTGTGACCGCGCGGCTTAGGGATTTTTTCAAAAAAAAGTTGTTCAGTCCTTGCGGGCTAATTCTCTTTCAATGATAAAAACCCATCTCTTTCCACCGAAAAACCTTTCAGGGGATCAAATGCAACAGTTTAGCACCGTTTTTGAGTGAATTCCAGAACGTCAGATTTTTGCTGAAATTGTGACCGCGCGGCTTAGGGATTTTTTCAAAAAAAAGTTGTTCAGACCTTGCAGGCTAATTCTGTTTCTATGATAAAAACCCATCTCTTTCCACCGAAAAACCTTTCAGGGGATCGTTTGCAATAGTTTGGCACCGTTTTTGAGTGAATTGCAGAACGTCAGATTTTTGCTGAAATTGTGACCGTGCGGCTTAGGGATTTTTTCAAAAAAAGTTTTTCAGACCTTGCGTGAAAATTCTTTTTCAATGATAAAAACCCATCTCTTTCCACCGAAAAACCTTTCAGGGATCAAATGCAACAGTTTGGCACCGTTTTTGAGTGAATTGCAGAACGTCAGATTTTTGCTGAAATTGTGACCGCGCGTCATAGGGATTTTTTTAAAAAAAGTTTTTCAGACCTTGCGTGAAAATTCTTTTTCAATGATAAAAACCCATCTCTTTCCACCGAAAAACCTTTTAGGGGATTGTTTGCAACAGTTTGGCACCGTTTTTGAGTGAATTGCAGAACGTCAGATTTTTAATGAAATTGTGACCGCGCGGCTTAGGGATTTTTTCAAAAAAAGTTGTTCAGACCTTGCGTAAAAATTCTTTTTCAATGATAAAAACCCATCTCTTTCCACCGAAAAACCTTTCAGGGGATCGTTTGCAACAGTGTGGCACCATTTTTGAGTGAATTCCAGAACATCAGATTTGGCACCGTTTTTGAGTGAATTGCAGAACGTCAGATTTTTCTGAAATTGTGACCGCGCGGCTTAGGGATTTTTTTAAAAAAAGTTTTTCAGACCTTGCGTGAAAATTCTTTTTCAATGATAAAAACCCATATCTTTCCACCGAAAAACCTTTTAGGGGATCGTTTGCAACAGTTTGGCACCGCTTTTGAGTGAATTGCAGAACGTCAGATTTTTGCTGAAATTGTGACCGCGCGGCTTAGGGATTTTTTCAAAAAAAAGTTGTTCAGACCTTGCGGGCTAATTCTGTTTCTATGATAAAAACCCATCTCTTTCCACCGAAAAACCTTTCAGGGGATCGTTTGCAATAGTTTGGCACCGTTTTTGAGTGAATTGCAGAACGTCAGATTTTTGCTGAAATTGTGACCGTGCGGCTTAGGGATTTTTTCAAAAAAAGTTTTTCAGACCTTGCGTGAAAATTCTTTTTCAATGATAAAAACCCATCTCTTTCCACCGAAAAACCTTTCAGGGATCAAATGCAACAGTTTGGCACCGTTTTTGAGTGAATTGCAGAACGTCAGATTTTTGCTGAAATTGTGACCGCGCGTCATAGGGATTTTTTTAAAAAAAGTTTTTCAGACCTTGCGTGAAAATTCTTTTTCAATGATAAAAACCCATCTCTTTCCACCAAAAAACCTTTCAGGGGATCAAATGCAACAGTTTGGCACCGCTTTTGAGTGAATTGCAGAACGTCAGATTTTTGCTGAAATTGTGACCGCGCGTCATAGGGATTTTTTTAAAAAAAGTTTTTCAGACCTTGCGTGAAAATTCTTTTTCAATGATAAAAACCCATCTCTTTCCACCAAAAAACCTTTCAGGGGATCAAATGCAACAGTTTAGCACCGTTTTTGAGTGAATTCCAGAACGTCAGATTTTTGCTGAAATTGTGACCGGGCGGCTTAGGGATTTTTTCAAAAAAAGTTGTTCAGACCTTGCGTAAAAATTCTTTTTCAATGATAAAAACCCATCTGTTTCCACCGAAAAACCTTTCAGGGGATCGTTTGCAACAGTGTGGCACCATTTTTCAGTGAATTCCAGAACGTCAGATTTTTGCTGAAATTGTGACCGCGCGCCTTAAGGAATTTTTTCAAAAAAAAGTTGTTCAGACCTTGCGGGCTAATTCTGTTTCAATGATAAAAACCCATCTCTTTCCACTGAAAAACCTTTCAGGGGATCGTTTGCAATAGTTTGGCACCATTTTTGAGTGAATTCCCGAACGTCAGAATTTTGCTGAAATTGTGACCGCGCGGCTTAGGGATTTTTTCAAAAAAAAGTTGTTCAGACCTTGCGGGCTAATTCTGTTTCAATGATAAAAACCCATCTGTTTCCACTGAAAAACCTTTCAGGGGATCGTTTGCAACAGTTTGGCAAGATTTTTGAGTGAATTCCAGAACGTCAGATTTTTGCTGAAATTGTGACCGCGCGGCTTAGGGATTTTTTCAAAAAAAAGTTGTTCAGACCTTGCGGGCTAATTCTGTTTCTATGATAAAAACCCATCTCTTTCCACCGAAAAACCTTTCAGGGGATCGTTTGCAACAGTTTGGCACCGTTTTTGAGTGAATTGCAGAACGTCAGATTTTTGCTGAAATTGTGACCGCGCGTCATAGGGATTTTTTTAAAAAAAGTTTTTCAGACCTTGCGTGAAAATTCTTTTTCAATGATAAAAACCCATCTCTTTCCACCAAAAAACCTTTCAGGGGATCAAATGCAACAGTTTGGCACCGCTTTTGAGTGAATTGCAGAACGTCAGATTTTTGCTGAAATTGTGACCGCGCGTCATAGGGATTTTTTTAAAAAAAGTTTTTCAGACCTTGCGTGAAAATTCTTTTTCAATGATAAAAACCCATCTCTTTCCACCAAAAAACCTTTCAGGGGATCAAATGCAACAGTTTAGCACCGTTTTTGAGTGAATTCCAGAACGTCAGATTTTTGCTGAAATTGTGACCGGGCGGCTTAGGGATTTTTTCAAAAAAAGTTGTTCAGACCTTGCGTAAAAATTCTTTTTCAATGATAAAAACCCATCTGTTTCCACCGAAAAACCTTTCAGGGGATCGTTTGCAACAGTGTGGCACCATTTTTCAGTGAATTCCAGAACGTCAGATTTTTGCTGAAATTGTGACCGCGCGCCTTAAGGAATTTTTTCAAAAAAAAGTTGTTCAGACCTTGCGGGCTAATTCTGTTTCAATGATAAAAACCCATCTCTTTCCACTGAAAAACCTTTCAGGGGATCGTTTGCAATAGTTTGGCACCATTTTTGAGTGAATTCCCGAACGTCAGAATTTTGCTGAAATTGTGACCGCGCGGCTTAGGGATTTTTTCAAAAAAAAGTTGTTCAGACCTTGCGGGCTAATTCTGTTTCAATGATAAAAACCCATCTGTTTCCACTGAAAAACCTTTCAGGGGATCGTTTGCAACAGTTTGGCAAGATTTTTGAGTGAATTCCAGAACGTCAGATTTTTGCTGAAATTGTGACCGCGCGGCTTAGGGATTTTTTCAAAAAAAAGTTGTTCAGACCTTGCGGGCTAATTCTGTTTCTATGATAAAAACCCATCTCTTTCCACCGAAAAACCTTTCAGGGGATCGTTTGCAACAGTTTGGCACCATTTTTGAGTGAATTCCAGAACGTCAGATTTTTGCTGAAATTGTGACCGCGCGGCTTAGGGATTTTTTCAAAAAAAAGTTGTTCAGACCTTGCGGGCTAATTCTGTTTCTATGATAAAAACCCATCTCTTTCCACCGAAAAACCTTTCAGGGGATCGTTTGCAATAGTTTGGCACCGTTTTTGAGTGAATTGCAGAACGTCAGATTTTTGCTGAAATTGTGACCGCGCGTCATAGGGATTTTTTTAAAAAAAGTTTTTCAGACCTTGCGTGAAAATTCTTTTTCAATGATAAAAACCCATCTCTTTCCACCGAAAAACCTTTCAGGGGATCGTTTGCAACAGTTTGGCACCGTTTTTGAGTGAATTGCAGAACGTCAGATTTTTGCTGAAATTGTGACCGCGCGGCTTAGGGATTTTTTCAAAAAAAAGTTGTTCAGACCTTGCGGGCTAATTCTGTTTCTATGATAAAAACCCATCTCTTTCCACCGAAAAACCTTTCAGGGGATCGTTTCCAATAGTTTGGCACCGTTTTTGAGTGAATTGCAGAACGTCAGATTTTTGCTGAAATTGTGACCGTGCGGCTTAGGGATTTTTTCAAAAAAAGTTTTTCAGACCTTGCGTGAAAATTCTTTTTCAATGATAAAAACCCATCTCTTTCCACCGAAAAACCTTTCAGGGATCAAATGCAACAGTTTGGCACCGTTTTTGAGTGAATTGCAGAACGTCAGATTTTTGCTGAAATTGTGACCGCGCGTCATAGGGATTTTTTTAAAAAAAGTTTTTCAGACCTTGCGTGAAAATTCTTTTTCAATGATAAAAACCCATCTCTTTCCACCAAAAAACCTTTCAGGGGATCAAATGCAACAGTTTGGCACCGCTTTTGAGTGAATTGCAGAACGTCAGATTTTTGCTGAAATTGTGACCGCGCGTCATAGGGATTTTTTTAAAAAAAGTTTTTCAGACCTCGCGTGAAAATTCTTTTTCAATGATAAAAACCCATCTCTTTCCACCAAAAAACCTTTCAGGGGATCAAATGCAACAGTTTAGCACCGTTTTTGAGTGAATTGCAGAACGTCAGATTTTTGCTGAAATTGTGACCGCGCGGCTTAGGGATTTTTTCAAAAAAAGTTGTTCAGACCTTGCGTAAAAATTCTTTTTCAATGATAAAAACCCATCTCTTTCCACCGAAAAACCTTTCAGGGGATCGTTTGCAACAGTGTGGCACCATTTTTGAGTGAATTCCAGAACATCAGATTTGGCACCGTTTTTGAGTGAATTGCAGAACGTCAGATTTTTCTGAAATTGTGACCGCGCGGCTTAGGGATTTTTTTAAAAAAAGTTTTTCAGACCTTGCGTGAAAATTCTTTTTCAATGATAAAAACCCATATCTTTCCACCGAAAAACCTTTTAGGGGATCGTTTGCAACAGTTTGGCACCGCTTTTGAGTGAATTGCAGAACGTCAGATTTTTGCTGAAATTGTGACCGCGCGGCTTAGGGATTTTTTCAAAAAAAAGTTGTTCAGACCTTGCGGGCTAATTCTGTTTCTATGATAAAAACCCATCTCTTTCCACCGAAAAACCTTTCAGGGGATCGTTTGCAATAGTTTGGCACCGTTTTTGAGTGAATTGCAGAACGTCAGATTTTTGCTGAAATTGTGACCGTGCGGCTTAGGGATTTTTTCAAAAAAAGTTTTTCAGACCTTGCGTGAAAATTCTTTTTCAATGATAAAAACCCATCTCTTTCCACCGAAAAACCTTTCAGGGATCAAATGCAACAGTTTGGCACCGTTTTTGAGTGAATTGCAGAACGTCAGATTTTTGCTGAAATTGTGACCGCGCGTCATAGGGATTTTTTTAAAAAAAGTTTTTCAGACCTTGCGTGAAAATTCTTTTTCAATGATAAAAACCCATCTCTTTCCACCAAAAAACCTTTCAGGGGATCAAATGCAACAGTTTGGCACCGCTTTTGAGTGAATTGCAGAACGTCAGATTTTTGCTGAAATTGTGACCGCGCGTCATAGGGATTTTTTTAAAAAAAGTTTTTCAGACCTTGCGTGAAAATTCTTTTTCAATGATAAAAACCCATCTCTTTCCACCAAAAAACCTTTCAGGGGATCAAATGCAACAGTTTAGCACCGTTTTTGAGTGAATTCCAGAACGTCAGATTTTTGCTGAAATTGTGACCGGGCGGCTTAGGGATTTTTTCAAAAAAAGTTGTTCAGACCTTGCGTAAAAATTCTTTTTCAATGATAAAAACCCATCTGTTTCCACCGAAAAACCTTTCAGGGGATCGTTTGCAACAGTGTGGCACCATTTTTCAGTGAATTCCAGAACGTCAGATTTTTGCTGAAATTGTGACCGCGCGCCTTAAGGAATTTTTTCAAAAAAAAGTTGTTCAGACCTTGCGGGCTAATTCTGTTTCAATGATAAAAACCCATCTCTTTCCACTGAAAAACCTTTCAGGGGATCGTTTGCAATAGTTTGGCACCATTTTTGAGTGAATTCCCGAACGTCAGAATTTTGCTGAAATTGTGACCGCGCGGCTTAGGGATTTTTTCAAAAAAAAGTTGTTCAGACCTTGCGGGCTAATTCTGTTTCAATGATAAAAACCCATCTGTTTCCACTGAAAAACCTTTCAGGGGATCGTTTGCAACAGTTTGGCAAGATTTTTGAGTGAATTCCAGAACGTCAGATTTTTGCTGAAATTGTGACCGCGCGGCTTAGGGATTTTTTCAAAAAAAAGTTGTTCAGACCTTGCGGGCTAATTCTGTTTCTATGATAAAAACCCATCTCTTTCCACCGAAAAACCTTTCAGGGGATCGTTTGCAACAGTTTGGCACCGTTTTTGAGTGAATTGCAGAACGTCAGATTTTTGCTGAAATTGTGACCGCGCGGCTTAGGGATTTTTTCAAAAAAAAGTTGTTCAGACCTTGCGGGCTAATTCTGTTTCTATGATAAAAACCCATCTCTTTCCACCGAAAAACCTTTCAGGGGATCGTTTGCAATAGTTTGGCACCGTTTTTGAGTGAATTGCAGAACGTCAGATTTTTGCTGAAATTGTGACCGTGCGGCTTAGGGATTTTTTCAAAAAAAGTTTTTCAGACCTTGCGTGAAAATTCTTTTTCAATGATAAAAACCCATCTCTTTCCACCGAAAAACCTTTCAGGGATCAAATGCAACAGTTTGGCACCGTTTTTGAGTGAATTGCAGAACGTCAGATTTTTGCTGAAATTGTGACCGCGCGTCATAGGGATTTTTTTAAAAAAAGTTTTTCAGACCTTGCGTGAAAATTCTTTTTCAATGATAAAAACCCATCTCTTTCCACCGAAAAACCTTTCAGGGGATCGTTTGCAACAGTTTGGCACCGTTTTTGAGTGAATTGCAGAACGTCAGATTTTTGCTGAAATTGTGACCGCGCGGCTTAGGGATTTTTTCAAAAAAAAGTTGTTCAGACCTTGCGGGCTAATTCTGTTTCTATGATAAAAACCCATCTCTTTCCACCGAAAAACCTTTCAGGGGATCGTTTCCAATAGTTTGGCACCGTTTTTGAGTGAATTGCAGAACGTCAGATTTTTGCTGAAATTGTGACCGTGCGGCTTAGGGATTTTTTCAAAAAAAGTTTTTCAGACCTTGCGTGAAAATTCTTTTTCAATGATAAAAACCCATCTCTTTCCACCGAAAAACCTTTCAGGGATCAAATGCAACAGTTTGGCACCGTTTTTGAGTGAATTGCAGAACGTCAGATTTTTGCTGAAATTGTGACCGCGCGTCATAGGGATTTTTTTTAAAAAAGTTTTTCAGACCTTGCGTGAAAATTCTTTTTCAATGATAAAAACCCATCTCTTTCCACCAAAAAACCTTTCAGGGGATCAAATGCAACAGTTTGGCACCGCTTTTGAGTGAATTGCAGAACGTCAGATTTTTGCTGAAATTGTGACCGCGCGTCATAGGGATTTTTTTAAAAAAAGTTTTTCAGACCTCGCGTGAAAATTCTTTTTCAATGATAAAAACCCATCTCTTTCCACCAAAAAACCTTTCAGGGGATCAAATGCAACAGTTTAGCACCGTTTTTGAGTAAATTGCAGAACGTCAGATTTTTGCTGAAATTGTGACCGCGCGGCTTAGGGATTTTTTCAAAAAAAAGTTGTTCAGACCTTGCGGGCTAATTCTATTTCTATGATAAAAACCCATCTCTTTCCACCGAAAAACCTTTCAGGGGATCGTTTGCAACAGTTTGGCACCGTTTTTGAGTGAATTCCAGAACGTCAGATTTTTGCTGAAATTGTGACCGGGCGGCTTAGGGATTTTTTCAAAAAAAGTTGTTCAGACCTTGCGTAAAAATTCTTTTTCAATGATAAAAACCCATCTGTTTCCACCGAAAAACCTTTCAGGGGATCGTTTGCAACAGTGTGGCACCATTTTTCAGTGAATTCCAGAACGTCAGATTTTTGCTGAAATTGTGACCGCGCGCCTTAAGGAATTTTTTCAAAAAAAAGTTGTTCAGACCTTGCGGGCTAATTCTGTTTCAATGATAAAAACCCATCTCTTTCCACTGAAAAACCTTTCAGGGGATCGTTTGCAATAGTTTGGCACCATTTTTGAGTGAATTCCCGAACGTCAGAATTTTGCTGAAATTGTGACCGCGCGGCTTAGGGATTTTTTCAAAAAAAAGTTGTTCAGACCTTGCGGGCTAATTCTGTTTCAATGATAAAAACCCATCTGTTTCCACTGAAAAACCTTTCAGGGGATCATTTGCAACAGTTTGGCAAGATTTTTGAGTGAATTCCAGAACGTCAGATTTTTGCTGAAATTGTGACCGCGCGGCTTAGGGATTTTTTCAAAAAAAAGTTGTTCAGACCTTGCGGGCTAATTCTGTTTCTATGATAAAAACCCATCTCTTTCCACCGAAAAACCTTTCAGGGGATCGTTTGCAACAGTTTGGCACCGTTTTTGAGTGAATTGCAGAACGTCAGATTTTTGCTGAAATTGTGACCGCGCGTCATAGGGATTTTTTTAAAAAAAGTTTTTCAGACCTTGCGTGAAAATTCTTTTTCAATGATAAAAACCCATCTCTTTCCACCAAAAAACCTTTCAGGGGATCAAATGCAACAGTTTGGCACCGCTTTTGAGTGAATTGCAGAACGTCAGATTTTTGCTGAAATTGTGACCGCGCGTCATAGGGATTTTTTTAAAAAAAGTTTTTCAGACCTTGCGTGAAAATTCTTTTTCAATGATAAAAACCCATCTCTTTCCACCAAAAAACCTTTCAGGGGATCAAATGCAACAGTTTAGCACCGTTTTTGAGTGAATTCCAGAACGTCAGATTTTTGCTGAAATTGTGACCGGGCGGCTTAGGGATTTTTTCAAAAAAAGTTGTTCAGACCTTGCGTAAAAATTCTTTTTCAATGATAAAAACCCATCTGTTTCCACCGAAAAACCTTTCAGGGGATCGTTTGCAACAGTGTGGCACCATTTTTCAGTGAATTCCAGAACGTCAGATTTTTGCTGAAATTGTGACCGCGCGCCTTAAGGAATTTTTTCAAAAAAAAGTTGTTCAGACCTTGCGGGCTAATTCTGTTTCAATGATAAAAACCCATCTCTTTCCACTGAAAAACCTTTCAGGGGATCGTTTGCAATAGTTTGGCACCATTTTTGAGTGAATTCCCGAACGTCAGAATTTTGCTGAAATTGTGACCGCGCGGCTTAGGGATTTTTTCAAAAAAAAGTTGTTCAGACCTTGCGGGCTAATTCTGTTTCAATGATAAAAACCCATCTGTTTCCACTGAAAAACCTTTCAGGGGATCGTTTGCAACAGTTTGGCAAGATTTTTGAGTGAATTCCAGAACGTCAGATTTTTGCTGAAATTGTGACCGCGCGGCTTAGGGATTTTTTCAAAAAAAAGTTGTTCAGACCTTGCGGGCTAATTCTGTTTCTATGATAAAAACCCATCTCTTTCCACCGAAAAACCTTTCAGGGGATCGTTTGCAACAGTTTGGCACCATTTTTGAGTGAATTCCAGAACGTCAGATTTTTGCTGAAATTGTGACCGCGCGGCTTAGGGATTTTTTCAAAAAAAAGTTGTTCAGACCTTGCGGGCTAATTCTGTTTCTATGATAAAAACCCATCTCTTTCCACCGAAAAACCTTTCAGGGGATCGTTTGCAATAGTTTGGCACCGTTTTTGAGTGAATTGCAGAACGTCAGATTTTTGCTGAAATTGTGACCGTGCGGCTTAGGGATTTTTTCAAAAAAAGTTTTTCAGACCTTGCGTGAAAATTCTTTTTCAATGATAAAAACCCATCTCTTTCCACCGAAAAACCTTTCAGGGATCAAATGCAACAGTTTGGCACCGTTTTTGAGTGAATTGCAGAACGTCAGATTTTTGCTGAAATTGTGACCGCGCGCCATAGGGATTTTTTTAAAAAAAGTTTTTCAGACCTTGCGTGAAAATTCTTTTTCAATGATAAAAACCCATCTCTTTCCACCGAAAAACCTTTCAGGGGATCGTTTGCAACAGTTTGGCACCGTTTTTGAGTGAATTGCAGAACGTCAGATTTTTGCTGAAATTGTGACCGCGCGGCTTAGGGATTTTTTCAAAAAAAAGTTGTTCAGACCTTGCGGGCTAATTCTGTTTCTATGATAAAAACCCATCTCTTTCCACCGAAAAACCTTTCAGGGGATCGTTTCCAATAGTTTGGCACCGTTTTTGAGTGAATTGCAGAACGTCAGATTTTTGCTGAAATTGTGACCGTGCGGCTTAGGGATTTTTTCAAAAAAAGTTTTTCAGACCTTGCGTGAAAATTCTTTTTCAATGATAAAAACCCATCTCTTTCCACCGAAAAACCTTTCAGGGATCAAATGCAACAGTTTGGCACCGTTTTTGAGTGAATTGCAGAACGTCAGATTTTTGCTGAAATTGTGACCGCGCGTCATAGGGATTTTTTTTAAAAAAGTTTTTCAGACCTTGCGTGAAAATTCTTTTTCAATGATAAAAACCCATCTCTTTCCACCAAAAAACCTTTCAGGGGATCAAATGCAACAGTTTGGCACCGCTTTTGAGTGAATTGCAGAACGTCAGATTTTTGCTGAAATTGTGACCGCGCGTCATAGGGATTTTTTTAAAAAAAGTTTTTCAGACCTCGCGTGAAAATTCTTTTTCAATGATAAAAACCCATCTCTTTCCACCAAAAAACCTTTCAGGGGATCAAATGCAACAGTTTAGCACAGTTTTTGAGTGAATTGCAGAACGTCAGATTTTTGCTGAAATTGTGACCGCGCGGCTTAGGGATTTTTTCAAAAAAAAGTTGTTCAGACCTTGCGGGCTAATTCTATTTCTATGATAAAAACCCATCTCTTTCCACCGAAAAACCTTTCAGGGGATCGTTTGCAACAGTTTGGCACCGTTTTTGAGTGAATTCCAGAACGTCAGATTTTTGCTGAAATTGTGACCGGGCGGCTTAGGGATTTTTTCAAAAAAAGTTGTTCAGACCTTGCGTAAAAATTCTTTTTCAATGATAAAAACCCATCTGTTTCCACCGAAAAACCTTTCAGGGGATCGTTTGCAACAGTGTGGCACCATTTTTGAGTGAATTCCAGAACGTCAGATTTTTGCTGAAATTGTGACCGCGCGGCTTAGGGATTTTTTCAAAAAAAAGTTGTTCAGACCTTGCGGGCTAATTCTGTTTCAATGATAAAAACCCATCTCTTTCCACTGAAAAACCTTTCAGGGGATCGTTTGCAATAGTTTGGCACCATTTTTGAGTGAATTCCCGAACGTCAGAATTTTGCTGAAATTGTGACCGCGCGGCTTAGGGATTTTTTCAAAAAAAAGTTGTTGAGACCTTGCGGGCTAATTCTGTTTCTATGATAAAAACCCATCTCTTTCCACCGAAAAACCTTTCAGGGGATCGTTTGCAATAGTTTGGCACCGTTTTTGAGTGAATTGCAGAACGTCAGATTTTTGCTGAAATTGTGACCGTGCGTCTTAGGGATTTTTTCAAAAAAAGTTGTTCAGACCTTGCGTAAAAATTCTTTTTCAATGATAAAAACCCATCTCTTTCCAACGAAAAACCTTTCAGGGGATCGTTTGCAACAGTGTGGCACCATTTTTGAGTGAATTCCAGAACATCAGATTTTTGCTGAAATTGTGACCGCGCGGCTTAGGGATTTTTTTAAAAAAAGTTTTTCAGACCTTGCGTGAAAATTCTTTTTCAATGATAAAAACCCATCTCTTTCCACCAAAAAACCTTTCAGGGGATCGTTTGCAACAGTTTGGCACCGTTTTTGAGTGAATTCCAGAACGTCTTAGGGATTTTTTCAAAAAAAGTTGTTCAGACCTTGCGTAAAAATTCTTTTTCAATGATAAAAACCCATCTCTTTCCACCGAAAAACCTTTCAGGGGATCGTTTGCAACAGTGTGGCACCATTTTTGAGTGAATTCCAGAACATCAGATTTGGCACCATTTTTGAGTGAATTCCAGAACGTCAGAATTTTGCTGAAATTGTGACCGCGCGGCTTAGGGATTTTTTCAAAAAAAAGTTGTTCAGTCCTTGCGGGCTAATTCTCTTTCAATGATAAAAACCCATCTCTTTCCACCGAAAAACCTTTCAGGGGATCAAATGCAACAGTTTAGCACCGTTTTTGAGTGAATTCCAGAACGTCAGATTTTTGCTGAAATTGTGACCGCGCGGCTTAGGGATTTTTTCAAAAAAAAGTTGTTCAGACCTTGCAGGCTAATTCTGTTTCTATGATAAAAACCCATCTCTTTCCACCGAAAAACCTTTCAGGGGATCGTTTGCAATAGTTTGGCACCGTTTTTGAGTGAATTGCAGAACGTCAGATTTTTGCTGAAATTGTGACCGTGCGGCTTAGGGATTTTTTCAAAAAAAAGTTGTTCAGACCTTGCGGGCTAATTCTGTTTCAATGATAAAAACACATCTGTTTCCACTGAAAAACCTTTCAGGGGATCGTTTGCAACTGTTTGGCAATATTTTTGAGTGAATTCCAGAACGTCAGATTTTTGCTGAAATTGTGACCGCGCGGCTTAGGGATTTTTTCAAAAAAAAGTTGTTCAGACCTTGCGGGCTAATTCTGTTTCTATGATAAAAACCCATCTCTTTCCACCGAAAAACCTTTCAGGGGATCGTTTGCAACAGTTTGGCACCATTTTTGAGTGAATTCCAGAACGTCAGATTTTTCTGAAATTGTGACCGCGCGGCTTAGGGATTTTTTCAAAAAAAAGTTGTTCAGTCCTTGCGGGCTAATTCTGTTTCTATGATAAAAACCCATCTCTTTCCACCGAAAAACCTTTCAGGGGATCAAATGCAACAGTTTGGCACCGTTTTTGAGTGAATTCCAGAACGTCAGATTTTTGCTGAAATTGTGACCGCGCGGCTTAGGGATTTTTTTTAAAAAAAGTTTTTCAGACCTTGCGTGAAAATTCTTTTTCAATGATAAAAACCCATCTCTTTCCACCAAAAAACCTTTCAGGGGATCGTTTGCAACAGTTTGGCACCGTTTTTGAGTGAATTCCAGAACGTCAGATTTTTGCTGAAATTGTGACCGCGCGGCTTAAGGAATTTTTTCAAAAAAAAGTTGTTCAGACCTTGCGGGCTAATTGTGTTTCAATGATAAAAACCCATCTCTTTCCACTGAAAAACCTTTCAGGGGATCGTTTGCAATAGTTTGGCACCATTTTTGAGTGAATTCCAGAACGTCAGATTTTTGCTGAAATTCTGACCACGCGGCTTAGGGATTTTTTCCAAAAAAAGTTGTTCAGTCCTTGCGGGCTAATTCTGTTTCAATGATAAAAACCCATCTCTTTCCACTGAAAAACCTTTCAGGGGATCGTTTACAATAGTTTGGCACCGTTTTTGAGTGAATTGCAGAACGTCAGATTTTTGCTGAAATTGTGACCGCGCGGCTTAGGGATTTTTTCAAAAAAAAGTTGTTCAGACCTTGCGGGCTAATTCTGTTTCTATGATAAAAACCCATCTCTTTCCACCGAAAAACCTTTCAGGGGATCGTTTGCAACAGTTTGGCACCATTTTTGAGTGAATTCCAGAACATCAGATTTTTGCTGAAATTGTGACCGCGCGGCTTAGGGATTTTTTCAAAAAAAAGTTGTTCAGACCTTGCGGGCTAATTCTGTTTCTATGATAAAAACCCATCTCTTTCCACCGAAAAACCTTTCAGGGGATCGTTTGCAACAGTTTGGCACCATTTTTGAGTGAATTCCAGAACGTCAGATTTTTCTGAAATTGTGACCACGCGGCTTAGGGATTTTTTCAAAAAAAAGTTGTTCAGTCCTTGCGGGCTAATTCTGTTTCTATGATAAAAACCCATCTCTTTCCAACAAAAAACCTTTCAGGGGATCGTTTGCAATAGTTTGGCACCGTTTTTGAGTGAATTGCAGAACGTCAGATTTTTGCTGAAATTGTGACCGCGCGGCTTAGGGATTTTTTCAAAAAAAAGTTGTTCAGACCTTGCGGGCTAATTCTGTTTCAATGATAAAAACCCATCTCTTTCCACTGAAAAACCTTTCAGGGGATCGTTTGCAACAGTTTGGCACCGTTTTTGAGTGAATTCCAGAACGTCAGATTTTTGCTGAAATTGTGACCGCGCGGCTTAAGGAATTTTTTTTAAAAAAAAGTTGTTCAGACCTTGCGGGCTAATTCTGTTTCAATGATAAAAACCCATCTCTTTCCACTGAAAAACCTTTCAGGGGATCGTTTGCAATAGTTTGGCACCATTTTTGAGTGAATTCCAGAACGTCAGATTTTTGCTGAAATTGTGACCGCGCGGCTTAGGGATTTTTTCAAAAAAAAGTTGTTCAGTCCTTGCGGGCTAATTCTGTTTCAATGATAAAAACCCATCTCTTTCCACCGAAAAACCTTTCAGGGGATCGTTTGCAACAGTTTGGAACCATTTTTGAGTGAATTCCAGAACGTCAGATTTTTGCTGAAATTGTGACCGCGCGGCTTAGGGATTTTTTCAAAAAAAAGTTGTTCAGTCCTTGAGGGCTAATTCTGTTTCAATGATAAAAACCCATCTCTTTCCACCGAAAAACCTTTCAGGGGATCGTTTGCAATAGTTTGGCACCGTTTTTGAGTGAATTGCAGAACGTCAGATTTTTGCTGAAATTGTGACCGCGCGGCTTAGGGATTTTTTCAAAAAAAAGTTGTTCAGACCTTGCGTAAAAATTCTTTTTCAATGATAAAAACCCATCTCTTTCCACCGAAAAACCTTTCAGGGGAACGTTTGCAAGAGTGTGGCACCGTTTTTGAGTGAATTCCAGAACACCAGATTTTTGCTGAAATTGTGACCGCGCGGCTTAGGGATTTTTTCAAAAAAAAGTTGTTCAGACCTTGCGGGCTAATTCTGTTTCTATGATAAAAACCCATCTCTTTCCACCGAAAAACCTTTCAGGGGATCATTTGCAACAGTTTGGCACCATTTTTGAGTGAATTCCAGAACGTCAGATTTTTGCTGAAATTGTGACAGCGCGGCTTAGGGATTTTTTCAAAAAAAAGTTGTTCAGTCCTTGCGGGCTAATTCTGTTTCAATGATAAAAACCCATCTCTTTCCACCGAAAAACCTTTCAGGGGATCGTTTGCAATAGTTTGGCACCGTTTTTGAGTGAATTCCAGAACATCAGATTTTTGCTGAAATTGTGACAGCGCGGCTTAGGGATTTTTTCAAAAAAAAGTTGTTCAGTCCTTGCGGGCTAATTCTTTTTCAATGATAAAAACCCATCTCTTTCCACCAAAAAACCTTTCAGGGGATCGTTTGCAATAGTTTGGCACCGTTTTTGAGTGAATTGCAGAACGTCAGATTTTTGCTGAAATTGTGACCGTGCGGCTTAGGGATTTTTTCAAAAAAAAGTTGTTCAGACCTTGCGTAAAAATTCTTTTTCAATGATAAAAACCCATCTCTTTCCACCGAAAAACCTTTCAGGGGAACGTTTGCAAGAGTGTGGCACCATTTTTGAGTGAATTCCAGAACATCAGATTTTTGCTGAAATTGTGACCGCGCGGCTTAGGGATTTTTTCAAAAAAAAGTTGTTCAGACCTTGCGGGCTAATTCTGTTTCTATGATAAAAACCCATCTCTTTCCACCGAAAAACCTTTCAGGGGATCGTTTGCAACAGTTTGGCACCATTTTTGAGTGAATTCCAGAACGTCAGATTTTTCTGAAATTGTGACCACGCGGCTTAGGGATTTTTTCAAAAAAAAGTTGTTCAGTCCTTGCGGGCTAATTCTGTTTCTATGATAAAAACCCATCTCTTTCCAACAAAAAACCTTTCAGGGGATCGTTTGTAATAGTTTGGGACCGTTTTTGAGTGAATTGCAGAACGTCAGATTTTTGCTGAAATTGTGACCGCGCGGCTTAGGGATTTTTTCAAAAAAAAGTTCTTCAGTCCTTGCCGGCTAATTCTGTTTCAATGATAAAAACCCATCTCTTTCCACCGAAAAACCTTTCAGGGGATCGTTTGCAACAGTTTGGCACCATTTTTGAGTGAATTCCAGAACGTCAGATTTTTGCTGAAATTGTGACCGCCCGGCTTAGGGATTTTTTCAAAAAAAAGTTGTTCAGACCTTGCGGGCTAATTCTGTTTCAATGATAAAAACCCATCTGTTTCCACTGAAAAACCTTTCAGGGGATCGTTTGCAACAGTTTGGCAAGATTTTTGAGTGAATTGCAGAACGTCAGATTTTTGCTGAAATTGTTACCGCGCGGCTTAGGGATTTTTTCAAAAAAAAGTTGTTCAGACCTTGCGGGCTAATTCTGTTTCTATGATAAAAACCCATCTCTTTCCACCGAAAAACCTTTCAGGGGAACGTTTGCAAGAGTGTGGCACCATTTTTGAGTGAATTCCAGAACATCAGATTTTTGCTGAAATTGTGACCGCGCGGCTTAGGGATTTTTTCAAAAAAAAGTTGTTCAGACCTTGCGGGCTAATTCTGTTTCTATGATAAAAACCCATCTCTTTCCACCGAAAAACCTTTCAGGGGATCGTTTGCAACAGTTTGGCACCATTTTTGAGTGAATTCCAGAACGTCAGATTTTTCTGAAATTGTGACCACGCGGTTTAGGGATTTTTTCAAAAAAAAGTTGTTCAGTCCTTGCGGGCTAATTCTGTTTCTATGATAAAAACCCATCTCTTTCCAACAAAAAACCTTTCAGGGGATCGTTTGCAATAGTTTGGCACCGTTTTTGAGTGAATTGCAGAACGTCAGATTTTTGCTGAAATTGTGACCGCGCGGCTTAGGGATTTTTTCAAAAAAAAGTTGTTCAGACCTTGCGGGCTAATTCTGTTTCTATGATAAAAACCCATCTCTTTCCACCGAAAAACCTTTCAGGGGATCGTTTGCAACAGTTTGGCACCATTTTTGAGTGAATTCCAGAACGTCAGATTTTTGCTGAAATTGTGACCGCGCGGCTTAGGGATTTTTTCAAAAAAAAGTTGTTCAGTCCTTGCGGGCTAATTCTGTTTCAATGATAAAAACCCATCTCTTTCCACCGAAAAACCTTTCAGGGGATCGTTTGCAATAGTTTGGCACCGTTTTTGAGTGAATTGCAGAACGTCAGATTTTTGCTGAAATTGTGACCGTGCGGCTTAGGGATTTTTTTTAAAAAAAGTTTTTCAGACCTTGCGTGAAAATTCTTTTTCAATGATAAAAACCCATCTCTTTCCACCCAAAAACCCCTCAGGGGATCGTTTGCAACAGTTTGGCACCGTTTTTGAGTGAATTCCAGAACGTCAGATTTTTGCTGAAATTGTGACCGCGCGGCTTAAGGAATTTTTTCAAAAAAAAGTTGTTCAGACCTTGCGGGCTAATTGTGTTTCAATTATAAAAACCCATCTCTTTCCACTGAAAAACCTTTCAGGGGATCGTTTGCAATAGTTTGGCACCATTTTTGAGTGAATTCCAGAACGTCAGATTTTTGCTGAAATTGTGACCGCGTGGCTTAGGGATTTTTTCAAAAAAAAGTTGTTCAGTCCTTGCGGGCTAATTCTGTTTCAATGATAAAAACCCATCTCTTTCCACCGAAAAACCTTTCAGGGGATCGTTTGCAACAGTTTGGCACCATTTTTGAGTGAATTCCAGAACGTCAGATTTTTGCTGAAATTGTGACCGCGCGGCTTAGGGATTTTTTCAAAAAAAAGTTGTTCAGTCCTTGCGGGCTAATTCTGTTTCAATGATAAAAACCCATCTCTTTCCACCGAAAAACCTTTCAGGGGATCGTTTGCAATAGTTTGGCACCGTTTTTGAGTGAATTGCAGAACGTCAGATTTTTGCTGAAATTGTGACCGCGCGGCTTAGGGATTTTTTTAAAAAAAAGTTGTTCAGACCTTGCGGGCTAATTCTGTTTCAATGATAAAAACCCATCTGTTTCCACTGAAAAACCTTTCAGGAGATCGTTTGCAACAGTTTGGCAAGATTTTTAAGTGAATTCCAGAACGTCAGATTTTTGCTGAAATTGTGACCGCGCGGCTTAGGGATTTTTTCAAAAAAAAGTTGTTCAGACCTTGCAGGCTAATTCTGTTTCTATGATAAAAACCCATCTCTTTCCACCCAAAAACCCCTCAGGGGATCGTTTGCAACAGTTTGGCACCGTTTTTGAGTGAATTCCAGAACGTCAGATTTTTGCTGAAATTGTGACCGCGCGGCTTAAGGAATTTTTTCAAAAAAAAGTTGTTCAGACCTTGCGGGCTAATTGTGTTTCAATTATAAAAACCCATCTCTTTCCACTGAAAAACCTTTCAGGGGATCGTTTGCAATAGTTTGGCACCATTTTTGAGTGAATTCCAGAACGTCAGATTTTTGCTGAAATTGTGACCGCGTGGCTTAGGGATTTTTTCAAAAAAAAGTTGTTCAGTCCTTGCGGGCTAATTCTGTTTCAATGATAAAAACCCATCTCTTTCCACCGAAAAACCTTTCAGGGGATCGTTTGCAACAGTTTGGCACCATTTTTGAGTGAATTCCAGAACGTCAGATTTTTGCTGAAATTGTGACCGCGCGGCTTAGGGATTTTTTCAAAAAAAAGTTGTTCAGTCCTTGCGGGCTAATTCTGTTTCTATGATAAAAACCCATCTCTTTCCACCGAAAAACCTTTCAGGGGATCGTTTGCAACAGTTTGGCACCATTTTTGAGCGAATTCCAGAACGTCAGATTTTTGCTGAAATTGTGACCGCGCGGCTTAGGGATTTTTTTAAAAAAAAGTTGTTCAGACCTTGCGGGCTAATTCTGTTTCAATGATAAAAACCCATCTGTTTCCACTGAAAAACCTTTCAGGGGATCGTTTGCAACAGTTTGGCAAGATTTTTAAGTGAATTCCAGAACGTCAGATTTTTGCTGAAATTGTGACCGCGCGGCTTAGGGATTTTTTCAAAAAAAAGTTGTTCAGACCTTGCAGGCTAATTCTGTTTCTATGATAAAAACCCATCTCTTTCCACCGAAAAACCTTTCAGGGGATCGTTTGCAATAGTTTGGCACCGTTTTTGAGTGAATTGCAGAACGTCAGATTTTTGCTGAAATTGTGACCGTGCGGCTTAGGGATTTTTTCAAAAAAAGTTTTTCAGACCTTCCGTAAAAATTCTTTTTCAATGATAAAAACCCATCTCTTTACACCGAAAAACCTTTCAGGGGATCGTTTGCAACAGTGTGGCACCATTTTTGATTGAATTCCAGAAAGTCAGATTTTTGCTGAAATTGTGACCGCGCGGCTTAGGGATTTTTTCAAAAAAAAGTTGTTCAGACCTTGCGGGCTAATTCTGTTTCTATGATAAAAACCCATCTCTTTCCACCGAAAAACCTTTCAGGGATCAAATGCAACAGTTTGGCACCGTTTTTGAGTGAATTGCAGAACGTCAGATTTTTGCTGAAATTGTGACCGCGCGGCTTAGGGATTTTTTTAAAAAAAGTTGTTCAGACCTTGCGTAAAAATTCTTTTTCAATGATAAAAACCCATATCTTTCCACCGAAAAACCTTTCAGGGGATCGTTTGCAAGAGTGTGGCACCATTTTTGAGTGAATTCCAGAACGTCAGATTTTTGCTGAAATTGTGACCGCGCGCCTTAAGGAATTTTTTCAAAAAAAAGTTGTTCAGACCTTGCGGGCTAATTCTGTTTCTATGATAAAAACCCATCTCTTTCCACCGAAAAACCTTTCAGGGGATCAAATGCAACAGTTTGGCACCGTTTTTGAGTGAATTCCAGAACGTCAGATTTTTGCTGAAATTGTGACCGCGCGGCTTAGGGATTTTTTTAAAAAATGTTTTTCAGACCTTGCGTGAAAATTCTTTTTCAATGATAAAAAACCCATCTGTTTCCTCCGAAAAACCTTTCAGGGGATCGTTTGCAACAGTTTGGCACCATTTTTGAGTGAATTCCAGAACGTCAGAATTTTGCTGAAATTGTGACCGCGCGGCTTAGGGATTTTTTCAAAAAAAAGTTGTTCAGTCCTTGCGGGCTAATTCTGTTTCAATAACAAAAACCCATCTCTTTCCACCGAAAAACCTTTCAGGGGATCGTTTGCAACAGTTTGGCACCATTTTTGAGTGAATTCCAGAACGTCAGAGTTTTGCTGAAATTGTGACCGCGTGGCTTAGGGATTTTTTCAAAAAAAGGTTGTTCAGACCTTGCGGGCTAATTCTGTTTCAATGATAAAAACCCATCTGTTTCCACTGAAAAACCTTTCAGGGGATCGTTTGCAACAGTTTGGCAAGATTTTTGAGTGAATTCCAGAACGTCAGATTTTTGCTGAAATTGTGACCGCGCGGCTTAGGGATTTTTTTAAAAAAAAGTTGTTCAGACCTTGCGGGCTAATTCTGTTTCTATGATAAAAACCCATCTCTTTCCACCGAAAAACCTTTCAGGGGATAGTTTGCAACAGTTTGGCACCATTTTTGAGTGAATTCCAGAACGTCAGATTTTTGCTGAAATAGTGACCGCGCGGCTTAGGGATTTTTTCAAAAAAAAAATTGTTCAGACCTTGCAGGCTAATTCTGTTTCTATGATAAAAACCCATCTCTTTCCACCGAAAAACCTTTCAGGGGATCGTTTGCAATAGTTTGGCACCGTTTTTGAGTGAATTGCAGAACGTCAGATTTTTGCTGAAATTGTGACCGTGCGGCTTAGGGATTTTTTCAAAAAAAGTTGTTCAGACCTTGCGTAAAAATTCTTTTTCAATGATAAAAACCCATCTCTTTCCACCGAAAAACCTTTCAGGGGATCGTTTGCAACAGTGTGGCACCATTTTTGAGTGAATTCCAGAATGTCAGATTTTTGCTGAAATTGTGACCGCGCGGCTTAGGGATTTTTTCAAAAAAAAGTTGTTCAGACCTTGTGGGCTAATTCTGTTTCTATGATAAAAACCCATCTCTTTCCACCGAAAAACCTTTCAGGGATCAAATGCAACAGTTTGGCATCGTTTTTGAGTGAATTGCAGAACGTCAGATTTTTGCTGAAATTGTGACGGCGCGTCTTAGGGATTTTTTTAAAAAAAGTTTTTCAGACCTTGCGTGAAAATTCTTTTTCAATGATAAAAACCCATTTCTTTCCACCAAAAAACCTTTCAGGGGATCAAAAGCAACAGTTTGGCACCGTTTTTGAGTTAATTCCAGAACGTCAGATTTTTGCTGAAATTGTGACCGCGCGGCTTAGGGATTTTTTTAAAAAAAAGTTGTTCAGACCTTGCGGGCTAATTCTGTTTCAATGATAAAAACCCATCTGTTTCCACTGAAAAACCTTTCAGGGGATCGTTTGCAACAGTTTGGCAAGATTTTTGAGTGAATTCCAGAACGTCAGATTTTTGCTGAAATTGTGACCGCGCGGCTTAGGGATTTTTTTAAAAAAAAGTTGTTCAGACCTTGCGGGCTAATTCTGTTTCTATGATAAAAACCCATCTCTTTCCACCGAAAAACCTTTCAGGGGATAGTTTGCAACAGTTTGGCACCATTTTTGAGTGAATTCCAGAACGTCAGATTTTTGCTGAAATAGTGACCGCGCGGCTTAGGGATTTTTTCAAAAAAAAAATTGTTCAGACCTTGCAGGCTAATTCTGTTTCTATGATAAAAACCCATCTCTTTCCACCGAAAAACCTTTCAGGGGATCGTTTGCAATAGTTTGGCACCGTTTTTGAGTGAATTGCAGAACGTCAGATTTTTGCTGAAATTGTGACCGTGCGGCTTAGGGATTTTTTCAAAAAAAGTTGTTCAGACCTTGCGTAAAAATTCTTTTTCAATGATAAAAACCCATCTCTTTCCACCGAAAAACCTTTCAGGGGATCGTTTGCAACAGTGTGGCACCATTTTTGAGTGAATTCCAGAATGTCAGATTTTTGCTGAAATTGTGACCGCGCGGCTTAGGGATTTTTTCAAAAAAAAGTTGTTCAGACCTTGTGGGCTAATTCTGTTTCTATGATAAAAACCCATCTCTTTCCACCGAAAAACCTTTCAGGGATCAAATGCAACAGTTTGGCATCGTTTTTGAGTGAATTGCAGAACGTCAGATTTTTGCTGAAATTGTGACGGCGCGTCTTAGGGATTTTTTTAAAAAAAGTTTTTCAGACCTTGCGTGAAAATTCTTTTTCAATGATAAAAACCCATTTCTTTCCACCAAAAAACCTTTCAGGGGATCAAAAGCAACAGTTTGGCACCGTTTTTGAGTTAATTCCAGAACGTCAGATTTTTGCTGAAATTGTGACCGCGCGGCTTAGGGATTTTTTTAAAAAAAAGTTGTTCAGACCTTGCGGGCTAATTCTGTTTCAATG